>NW_024884855.1:9346800-9347436 GCF_019232065.1 Centrocercus urophasianus | reverse complement strand
TTTTTTTTTTTTTTTTTTTTTCCTCTCTTTTTTCTTCTGCCGCTTCTCCCCCCCAAAAAATCAGACGGTTTTCAAGAACAAGGCGTCCGAGCGTGCCATGGCGCGGTGCAGGGTGCCAGCCCCCGGCTCGGTGCTGCCTGCGGAGAGAGAGCGGGCGGCGGTGAGAACGGGAGAGCGGCCGCCAGAGCCGCCCGGGGAACGGAGCGTAGAGGAAGGGGGGTTTAAAGGCGGGGGAAGAGACGACGGGAGTGTAAGGCAGGAATTACGGAGAGGGATGGAAGAGTAAAGGAGGAAAAAAAAAAAAAAGGGAAGAAAAAAATAATGGCAATAATGGCGCGCAGCGGAGCCGCCCCGCGGAGCGGAACAGCGCGGCACCGCCGGGGAGCGAAAAAAAAGGAGAAGATACAGAAATATCCTCCTTAAATCTTTTTCTCTCTTTCGGATCGTTCCGTACGAAGGGCTCCGTTGCGGGGCCGCAGCAGCCGGGACGGGAGCAGAGCGGCCGCAGCGCTCCGACCTGTTCGCACCATTGCGGGCACACGGAGGCGGCTCCGCCGGGATCCGAGGGGGTTCGTAGGGAAACAAAGCGGGGTAAAATGGAGAGAAAAGCGGGGGGAAATGGAGAGAAAAGCGGGG
>NW_024884855.1:9286236-9288051 GCF_019232065.1 Centrocercus urophasianus | reverse complement strand
GGGGGGAGGGGGTATAGAGGAAGGAGGTGAAGGACGGGGGGAGGATGGAGGCAGGATGGGGAGGGGGAGGATGGGGAGGATGGAGGGAGGATGGCGGTGATGGGAGGCTGAGCTGGAAGAGGTTGGAGGAAGGAGGGGGGATGGAAGCAGGAGGAGGATGGCGGTGGCCGGAGGAAGAGGAGGGTGGAAGGAGAGGAGGATGGTGGAAGGCTGAGCAGGAGGAGGAGGATGGATGGAGGAGGTTGAGGATGGCGGCGGTGAGGGGCTGAGCTGGATGGATGGATGGATGGAGGACGGGGGAGATGATGGAGGCAGGCGGGCGCTGCCGCAGCGCAGGGGGAAGGGCCGCTGCAGCCCTTTGTCACGGAGATGGGAAAACCAGATGTGGGGCGAGGTGTGGGCTGGGGGCCCCGCGCTGGGATGCAGGGAAGGGGGGGAGCAACCCGGCCCCATGGCTTTGTGCTGGGCGATGGGGGCGGGGAGGAGAAGGGGGGTGCAGATCTCCCCAGCAACGGGGGGGGTGTCCCTGCAGCGCGAAGGGAAAGTGCTGAGAAAAATACTGCAGGGAGGGATCTGTGACAGAGTGGGGCTCAGCGTGCCCGGCCACGGAGCTGCAGCCATCCCTTATGGGGTCCTGCTCGGCGCTGGGGCCGGGGGCTGCTGGGGGTCTCTCCCTGTGTCCGGATTGATGCAGAACCCCTGGCCGTGCCCAGAGTGGTGCTGAGCTCCACACTGCATTCATAAAAGCGGCGGAGCAGCGGGCGGCTTCCTTCCCTGCTGAATGGCTGCTGGTGGCTGCGGCAACAAAGAGCCCTTTGTGGGATGGAGGGTCCCCGAGGGCAGAGCTCTGCCATCCTCCTGCCCTGCCCCCCTCCCCCACCCCAGAGGTGTGCATAGGGTTGGGGAGGGGATGGAATGTTTCCCTGGCTGCTTTCCCATCACCCCTCACAGGGCTGTAGCCCCCCCCAGTGCTGCTTTCTCCTGGATGAACATTGGTTGGGTTTTGGGATTTGTTTGCTGGTGCAGTGTATTTCTGCTGGAAGGATGGGGAGGGGACGCGCAGGGCTCTGCAGGGGGATCTGACTCATCCCACCAGCATCCCAGGGCATCCTCTAAGCAAATGTAGCTTCATCCAGAAGGGAGAACCCTGTGTGTGCTGCCCTTCCTTGCAGCGTGGGGTGCCATGCTGTGCTGTTCTTCCCATGGGGCAGCACTGGGATTTGGGTTGCTTGGGGAGATGCCAGGAAGGTGGTTGGGTGAGGGCTTGGGCATCAGTCCTGAGGTGCTGGAACCATCCAGGCCCTTCCCAGCTGCCTTTGCTGGGGACTTAACAGAACGCGCTCTGCCTTTGCCTCCAGCCAGGCTCCATCCATGGTCATACATGCAGGGGCCCTGCAGCCACCCCTCGGGTTCCTCCCCAGCCATCGGGTGCCCACGCAGGGAATTTTTCGGGGCCCGCCCCCCTCTTTGCCTCCAGCTGTAATTAGCAGCTTCGTCAAGGTCAGGGAGCGTCGTGCTGGCTCCAGACTCTGCATTTACCAACAGCAGTAATTAAAGGACGCCCGCAGCGGGGAGCAGAGCAGTTCTGCTGGGGGGCAGCAAATGGGGACACGTGGCTGGGGCGGGGGGGGGGGGAAGCAGAGGGACACGGCCGGGTGGCCTCCAACCCCTGCAGCCCCGACCCCAGCCCTCCTGCTCCCTCTCAGCCCTTTGAAGCCTCCCTCCCTGCAGCCCTAATTGCATTCCTTTCCGCTGACGCGCAGTAACCCAACCCCACGGTTGGGCTGGGGGTGGTGGGAGACACCCCCCCCCCCC
>NW_024884855.1:9158409-9286136 GCF_019232065.1 Centrocercus urophasianus | reverse complement strand
ACGACGCTCTTCCGATCTCTTAGGTGGGAGCTCAGGGGCACCTCCTGCTCCTCCCTTGCAGTGCAAAGCAGCTCCGGGCTGTGCACTGCATCTGCAGGCCCAGGAGCCAGCAAAACGCACGGCACGGATGGAGCACGGAGGTGTGCAAAGCAGAGGGTTGTGCAGGGGGGTGGCGCTGTCCCAGCGTCCTGCTGTGGGCTGGGGGGGCAGCGAGGTTTTGCTCTCGGTGCAGAACAAAGGCAGTGGGTTTGGCGCTGCTTTCCCAGCACAGAAAGCAAATGTTCCCTTCCAACAGGCAGCTCCTGCACGCAGTGTCTGCAAAGCACAAGGCCCGTCCTGCGGCAGATACGCAGAGCAGCTGTTCCATCTCCTGCCCCAGTCTGAAGGATTTGGTGGAAAAAATTGCCCTTAAACACAGCCCTGAGATGGGGATTCATGGGTGGCACTGCGTTAATGGATTGAGTCACCCTGCTGTCGCCTCCCACAAATAAAAAACCACGGCCCTTTTGCATTGTGAGATAGCCAGGTTTGTCTCCATTGGATGGGTGATGGAGCCCTGAGCTGGGGGCTGGCCCTGTGCTTGAGCATCTGAATGGAAAGTTGGGGTTGGACCCAAATGCCAGAGGGAGACCAACCTGTGTGCGTGTGGCTGCAGGGATGGACCTGTCGGCCAACCAGGACGAGGAGGGCGACCAGGAGACCTACCAGCTGGAGATCAACAAGGACACCAAGAAATGCGCCTTCCGCACCTACACGGGCAAGTACTGGACCCTCACCTCCAACGGGGGCATCCAGTCCACCGCCTCCACGAAGTGAGTCCTCACCTCGTCCCCCCCCGCTGCTTTGGGACCCCTTTGCCTTCTCCATGGGTGCAGAGATTCGGGCAGCAGGGAGGAACCCAGGCGCTCAGCCCAAAATGAGAATTCCCAGCTCCCTGAGGAAGACAGGCGCTGCCAAAAACATAAAATCATTCGGGTTAGAAAAGGGCTATAAGATCATCAAGTCCAACCCCAACCCACCCCCACCATGACACCATTCGTCTCCATGTCCCTGGAGGTGTCAGGCATGCAGTGCCAGCTCCCGACTGCTCTCTGGGAGAACAAACCTTGCCTAATACCCCACCTGAGCCTCCCCTGGTGCAGCTGAAGGCCATCGCGTCTCTTATTGCTGTTATTACCTGTGGTCCTTGGGGTGGGGGTCTTTACCCTTATGGCTTCCTTCATCCACCAAAATCCCAGCCAACCTGGGCTGTCCCCAGCCCCTGGGGGTCACAGAGCCGCGCTCTGCCCATAGGAACGCCAGCTGCTACTTCGACATCGAGTGGTGTGACAAGCGCATCACCCTGCGGGCTGCCAACGGCAAATACGTGACAGCAAAGAAGAACGGGCAGCTGGCAGCCTCCATGGAGACGGCAGGTAAGGGATCTGGGGCTGTGAGGCGCCCTGGGGGCAGGTGGGTGCCAAATGGGGTCCCCACGCTCACGGCCGCCGTCCCTTGGTGCAGGTGAGACGGAGCACTTTGTGATGAAGCTGATCAACAGACCCATCATCGTGCTGCGCGGCGAGCACGGCTTCATCGGCTGCCGGAAGGTGACCGGCACCCTGGACTCCAACCGCTCCTCCTATGACGTCTTCCAGTTGGAGTTCAACGACGGAGCCTACAACATCAAGGGTGAGCCTGCGCCTTGGGGTGACGCGTGTGACCGTGCTTTGGGGGGGGCTTGAGGGCTCGGATGTCCCATCTGGGCCCTCGTGGCGGCTCACGGGTCCCCTGTGCCCACAGATACCACTGGGAAGTACTGGATGGTGGGCAGCGAGTCGTCCGTCACCAGCAGCAGCGATACGCCCGTGGACTTCTTTTTTGAGTTCTGCGACTATAACAAAGTGGCCATCAAAATCAATGGCAAATACCTGAAGGGTGACCACGCCGGGGTCCTCAAGGCATCCGCCGACACCATCGACGCCTCCACCCTCTGGGAATATTGATGCACTTTAGCGAGCCTCCCATTGCCAACCTCTCTTTCCCCTGTCCGTGTTTGTTTTTTTTTTTTTCTTTTGTTTTTTGTGTTTTTTTGATTTAATTTCTCCTCTCTGTACAAGGATTTCCAGCCTGGCTTGCCCTCCCCTTAGAGCCCAGTGCGTGGTGTTGGAGGTGGTCTCCCTTCATCTCATTAGAAACTGGATCAGTCGCCCAGCGGTGCGGTGCAGCCTATCATTCCAAAGGGGTTTTTTTCCCCTCCATCTCTGCTCGGGGGCTGCCGTGCCCACCCTGGCCCCGAGCATCACCTCAGCCCCTTCTATTTTCCCTTCCCCCCCAAAAAGAAACAAAAAAAGAAGGAATAGGGTCGCCTCTGAGCTCCCCTCTGCCATACCCTCACTCTGTGCCCCGAGGTCCCCGTGGGGCTGTGCCCCTGTTCCTGTCCCCAGCAGCAGGTCTGTGCCCCACATTGGTGACAGGAGGACAGGGTGGGGGCACGCAGCCCCCCTTCCTCCCCCATTGCTGGGCGTGGGCACCAGCTGGCAGCAAACCTGCAGCCGTGGGTTTGCAGAGCAGACAAATTCCTTCGCAAACTTTGCACAGTGAGATTTGCTCAGTACTTTTTTTGTTGTTGGTTTTTGTTTGGGATTTTGTTAGTTTGGTTTATTTTTTCTTTCCTCATTGAATACTGGAACGGTGATGCCAATCACTGAGCGCCCATTGCTGGGCTGGGGGGCTCCTGTGGGCTCCTCCTGAGCTGCGGCCGCGTGCCACCTCCTGACTGGAAACAGAAAACAAATAATGACCAAAACAGTATTTTTGTGAGCCTCTATTTATGTATGCTGTGGGCAGCACTGTGTTCTGCACTCGGTGCAACGATGCTGGTGATGCCCGGCCGTTCCTCGTGGCGTTGGGGTGCTTCATCCTTCGGCCTCCCTGCGGACACCGCAGCGCCTTTCACCCCCCAGCCCCAACCTGAGGCTGCTGGCGGTGCCACCGCCGTGCCATAAGCCGGGGCTCTGCAGCCTTAAAGCTCTGCCACCCCTCCAGCAGGGCTCGGTGCTACGCTCCCACCGCCCCGTCCCCAGCACCCGCTGCCTCCCAAGGAAGAAGTGTCCTGATGGAGCCCCAGTGGCCCCGTGCCCTGGCGCACACTGCTGCCTTCGCACCCGCCGTGTCTCCTTCGTGTCCCCCCACCCCGCTCCGGCTCTGTGTGACTTTAGGTCCTCACCTCCTGTCTCCTCTCCTCGGGTGTTGTGACCCTCCGTAAGCATCTCACTCTGAAATTTAAGTCTGGGGGGGTTTTGTTCGTTTCGGGGTGTTGGTTTTAGTACCTTTTATTTTTTTTTTTTTCCCTAATTATTATTATTATTTTTTTTTTGTAAGTGCCATTTGTATAACTTAAACAACGACAGAAATAGCTTCAAACTGGAGAAAGATGAATAATAAAAAAAAAAAACAAGACCTGCATTCGGATATGAGTGGCGACGCGTGGTCTGTTGGGGCTCAGGGGGTCCTCGCCCCGTTGGCATCCATGGGGCACAGCCTGGCAGCTGCAGCTGTGGGTTTGGGGTCAGGCAGCGCAGCCCAGGGCTCTGGGGGGAGAATGGAACTCATTGGCTCCTTCCTCCCGCCTCAAAGCCATCGCTGGATGGAGGCTGGGGCTCGTTCTGTGATGCCCAGCAGTCCAGAGGCAGCGTGGGTCAGAGCTGCTCCTCCTGGCTGATGGGGAGATAAAAAAAGGGGGGAAAAAAAAGCAGATCTGTGTGCGCAGCACATCGCAGAGCGGGGGTGGGACCCCATCCTGCAAACAAGGGCCGAGCGGAGGAAGGATGCGATTCCGCTGCCATAAACAAAGCAAAAATTAAAGCTGTGCAGGAAACGTCAGCACTGGTCGCCTTCGGCCCCGCGCCCCACCGAGCCGCGCTCACACCTCCTGGTTTCCATTTACAGGAGCGACTGGAAACCATTTTCTATTCCATTTCTCTCAGCGGCGTTCAGCTGGGGGAGGACGCGTCTGCTGCCCCCATCCCATAAGCACAGCCTGGAGCTGGAAGCCAGAGTGCACAGATTTATTTACAAAAACAACACCGAAAAAGAAAAAAGAATTCAAAAATTACAATATGATACAGGGAAACTCTGTACACACGGAATAGGAGAACGGTTTTACTACCGGAAGGTAAAGAAAAATATTTATTTCTTTTATTTCAATAAACCAACCTATTTGCTTTCGGCTATCGTTATACAAAGTTGCAGAACATGCACATCTTTACAGGGTTTCTTTCTTTTAATAGGACGTTTTTGCTAAGTGCAAATACTAAGTTTCTCTCCCCACCTTTAAGGCAAGTTAAACGGGACACCGCAATTAACCGTAATGAGTACCTGGTAGAGGATGCAGCCACGGCTCCTCCAGGACATGAGGGGACACAGCCAGTGGCTCTGCTGGCTGTGCAGAGCTTTGCTTTTGTAACAGAACGACCCAAACCAGCAATGGACTCAAACATGACCAGGAACCACTGCTGGGCATCTCCCAGGCCAGAGGGAAGGAGCAGCCCAGGCACACAGCACCACGGCTGTGAGGGAGAACAGCCCTATCCCTGCCCCTCTCTTGAATCCTCCAGGCCTCTTCTGCAGTGTGACGTGGCTGTGGGGCAGCAGGATGAGCCCCGTGCCCCAGGGAGGTGCTGGCACTGACCCACAGACATGGGGACAGACCCCCGGCACCACCCACCCCATGCCATCTCCAGTGCCACCTCACCACTTCTGTCCCTTTTTCTCTATCCCCAAACTTCTCCCTGCCCATGCTGAGATCCCGATACGGCCGTGCATCTTTGCAAAGCATCAAAAGAGGGAACGGGAGCCCGACTTCTGCTATCACAGCACTGCCTGTGCCGAGCACACGGCTGCTGCAGGAGAGCAGCAAAGGGTGCAGCTGTGCCTGCGAGAGATCCTGCAGTGCTGCACCAAGGCAGAGCAAATGCAGCCAGATGAGAGCTGCAGCACAGCACTGAGTGCCACCTCCATCCCCAGGACAGGCCCTGAGCACCCATCATCCACCTGTCAGAGAGGTGGGCAGGTCTCAGCAACTCAAGCACATTGGCCCCGGGGCTGTCTTCAGGTACAGACTAAAGAGGAAAAATAATAATTAAAAAAAAAACAGCATTAAAAAGAAAAAATAATAAGTAATAGCAGCAAGTGAATGCCACTGGGTTATTAATGCTAGAGACCACGGCACTGAGGGGTGGGAACGCTTGGTAGGATGCATCCAACCCACAGGAAATGTCTGAGAGCAGAGAATGGACTCTGAAAGGCAAGGAAGTGCTACCTGAAAAACAAACACAGCCCAAGGACACCTGGATGCTGGAACATGGGGGAAAGCAGGATGCAGCACAGCCCAAACAACCTGGGATCCACTGCACAGGGGGTGGGTAAGAGCCAGCCCCGAGCTCCTGCTGGGTTTGCCCCTCCAAACGCTTTGCTGCTTTTGGGGAGGCTGTTCCAGACACAAAGCACAGCCCCTGAATGCAGAACATGCTGGTGGTTACCAACACTGACACCACAGCACCCGGCACACACAGCTGTCCATTACCTACCCCTGACTGCTGGTGGGGATTTGGGAGGCCTGCATGAGAACAGCAACAGAAAGGCCATGTGCTGGAAGCTGGAGGGCAGCTTCCTGCTGGGAATGAGCACCTGAGCCTGTAGAAGGGGCAAACTGCTCTCAAGGATCGAGATGGCCGAGTTTTCTGCTTCCTGGAGCCCTGAGATGGGATGTGGCTCTGGGCTGCTGAACAAGAACTGAGCCATGAGGTGGCTGCTGCATCCCCTCACTCCATGCAGAGCGAGAAATGCTAAATACACTACATTAACTTGGTTTGGAACAATTTATTTCCGCTGGGAGGTGTTAGCAGGTTACAGGGATGCTGGAGAACATGGGAACCCCAAACCTTGGGCTTAGGGCAGCCGAGTCCCATTACCTTGTTCCTGAAGGTCTTACTCAGGTGCCAAGTCCCTCCTCCCTTCCCACAGGGCTCAGGCTGTTGCAGCTGCTCTGGCCAGCAGGAAGGTTGGAGTTTTGGAAGACTCCCAAGGATCTTTTGCATCCCCTGTGCTCCACAAGTCTCATTTTCCCTCTCAGCAGCTGTCTGAATAGTCTTTGCCAAATAAAAATTTTTTTTTTAAAAAAAAAAAAGGACTCCCAACATAGGAAGAGACCTCGGAAATGCAGCACCAAGCCCTGTTGCAGCACAGGTTGAAATGTTTGATTGTAAAGGTCCGGAGAAGCTATAGATAAGGGTGTAGTGCAGGCGTGTGCCAGGCACAGCAGCTCCCCTGCAGCTGGCTGAGTGGGGGCTGCAGCAGGACGGGGTGATGCTACCAGGGGCTTCGTCCTGCAGGGACCGACGCCATCCGAACGGCGTCAGAAGCGGTGCCGAGGCTGAGGGCCGAAGTGCATAGGCAAGTTGTGCTCCAGCTGAACGTTGATCTGGGGAAAATCATAGTTCACCCTCATGTTAGGCAGCGGGGGCACGTAGGGGGCGGGGATGGGGCCGATGTTGAGGGGGATGTTATTGTAGATGGGACGGACGGGGGGCAGCGGGAAGGGAGGGTGAACGAAGGGGTAAGGAGGCATCCGTGGCTGATGGAGGTTCTGAGGAACGGGTCTGGGGATGACTTCAATTCTCTGCATTTTCTCCATGGGCTTTTCCACCGGAGGGCCGATCCGCTTGAAGCTGTTCTCTGCAGAGGGAGGAAGGGGAGGAACCAGTCATGCCGCTCACCAAGCTTGGTCTGCAATCTGGCACCCACCATCCCCAGCACGCTCCTCAAGCACCCTTGCCCCTTCTCCTCCCAGAACCTCCTTGCTCCCACTCCCTGCTTGGAGCACAGGCACGAGGTTGGAAGGTTGGCTCCTTCCATCAGCAGCGCAGCACAAGCACACTCTGCTTGCAGATGTGTGGGGCTGCCCCTTGCGTGCCTCTGTTCCCTTTCCTTCCCACTGTCCCACCAACAGCTGCAGCCAACACTGCTTCAAAGCCAGGCAGGTTCCCAGCAGGAACAGCACAAGGGCAGCATGGAAAGAAGGCAGCAAACCCAGAGCTGGGAGCTCTAAGCTCTGCAGTCATTCTTGGTCTGACCTCAAAGCACAGAAACTTACCTCCGTTTTTCTTCCTCTGCTCCTCTTCAGCCTCCTTCTGAATCTCCTGAATTATCTTCTCGTCATCTTCCTAGGAATCAGAGCATAAAGAATCAGAATAATTCCTGCTGCAGCTGCTTTCTATTCTCTCAGCACAGCTTTTGGCATAAGTGTGTACAGGAAAAGAGACAAATTCAGCTGTCTTGTCTTCATCCAGGATGCCCCACAGTCAACCAAAAGCAAGGCTGTGACAGGGGGTCGCTGTATGAGCAATGTGCACAGAGCCAAGCTGGTTCCATGGAGAACACCTCAGAGGCTTAGATCAGCTTTCCAGGGAGATGAGTGCTAAAATTCATTGCCTTGATGGAAACCAGAGAGCTGCAACCCAGCTCCGCCCATCCAAAGAGTTGCTGGAGAGCTGTTAATCTTCTCAATGGCAATTGCCTATTAAATATTTACACTGTGCGAGCACTTCTTGAGTTTTTGGCCCAACAGCTGGAATTAACACAACTTAAATCCTGGCTCTAGTAGCTAAACGGTGCCGTAACGAGGCCATTTAGATCTTATCTGTAACTGTGAGGAGGACATAAATCACAGTGCGTTGCTGTAATATCTATCCCGACGTCACAGCTGGAATATTCAGACCCGCTGCTCAGTGAGAAACTGGAAGCATCCCTCTGCCCCTCACCTTCCTCCTTCTTCTCAACCCAACGTCGCAGCACTCAGACCCAGTGTCGCATTCAAAACACGCTGCGGGTGCCTTTGGCACAGCCAGCTTCCCAGCCCACCCCACAGCCCCACACAACTCCAGCAGCACCAGAACCTTGCTGCCCGTGCTCTGCTCCCACCACAGACAAGGTTTCCCCAGGAGACAGAAGTTATCTTCATCTGCACAAAGCCACCCAGCTCGGCACCTCCCAGCCTTGGATTGCTCCTTGAGTCAATGGTTAAAATGAAGCCTTTCCAGCACGTGGTATTTCATCTGAGCGGGTTGCTTCCACGGCCCGTTAATTACAGCCTATCCATCTCCATAAAAAGCGCTGAAGAATGGCTCCTGTGAGCCTGCACGGAGCTTCTGATAGCCCCGAGAGCATCAGATTGCAGCTGGAAAGCAGCTGAGCTGGACAGCACAGCTCCTCGCTGTCTGGGCAGTGCAGGGGTGGCCCCAAAGCTTCAGGATCCGTTCATTTTTGTCTCAAGAATATTGTTTTTCAATGCCATTGGAAACCAGATAGCTGCCTCTCCCATCCCACTGCCCTCACTGCAAACGTGCACCTGTGGGTTTGTTTGTTTCTTTAGCTACATGGTAAGAAGGTAACAAACTCAACGGAACACTATTCTCCAACTCCCTTCCCTCACACAAAGGTAAAATCTCACCTTAAAGCCTAGAAATGTTCAGGTTCCCTTCTACTTAAAGTTTGTTAGAGTCCAGAATTAGCTTCCTAAAGTACTGCTTTCTAGATGCTGCCATCCTACTGCCATCGGACTGCTACCAGCCACGGATCCATCCCATCCCATCCCATCCCATCCCATCCCATCCCATCCCATCCCATCCCATCCCATCCCATCCCATCCCATCCCATCGATGCTGCAGAAATCTGGGCTCTCCCAGCAACAGCACAGCTCCCTAGGATCCTCCTGCAGCAGGGGCCACTTGACCCCGGGTTACCCTGCAGCTGACCCCTGCACTACCTCCAGCCCCACAGAGCCATCTGCCCTCCGGCTTCACGCACCCCTGGGATGCTGCTCCAATCACTGCAGCTCCCAGAGAGGAGCAAAGGCACAAAGCAGCAAACCCCCATCTGCCAGAGCTGCAAAGCGAGGCCAGTCCGCAGGGATGACATAAACCACATCACCCTAAGTGCAGAGCCCATCTGCAGAAAGGAGCAGACCTCACAGGCTGGTACCCATTAATATCAGGGGAAGAGAAATGCACCGCACAACATGCACCTTCCTGCTTAAAAACAGCAGCTGACATGGGGTTTGGCACAACGCATTGGGTTCGGTAGCTGCGGTATTTTGGGAAGACCCACATTCCAGCTGGAACAAAACAGAGAGGGGGGTGCATGCAGTGAGGTAACTGGGGGCTATTTGGAAGGACTGCTGATGCCACGAGACCTGGCTGTTGCATGCTGCACTGTCAGGAGCAAGAAATCAGCCTGACCCCACTGCAATTGCAGGCATTCATTTAGGGGCAAAGCATCCACACCAAAAATAAGGTTTTCTTTGCCACGCTCGGGCTGGTTTGGTGCTGATGTCACATGGCTTGGAGGCACTGTTTCAAAAGCCTCTTGTGTCTGTTTGCTGAGCGGGTTCCCAACCCTTCATAAGGGCTGGATTATGATTTTCATCGCCCGCTCGCAGGCTGTGTGCAAGGAGGCATTGATCCCATCGAGTTAGCAGTCATCTTCCCGTCAGCTGCCTCGCCTACAGCAAAAAGAAATGGGAAAGGGGAAAAAAGCAGAGCCCCAAGCACTGAGGGGGCTGGGGTACGGTGGTGGAGCAAGGAGGGACCCCTTGGCTGTGAGGGACAACGTGCAGAGCAATGCTGCAGCATGGGAGGAGGGGAAAGGCGAGAGCTGGGAGCTGCAACCCCCTCCCTATCTGCGAGTGCTGCAGAAAGCAAGTGAGGTTATTTGCAGCACCTGCCACAGGGCTGGCTGACACAACAGGGCGAGATGTGCCCACACTGTGTGCAGCATCACATGGCAGTGAGCCGGGCACGGCCCCGTGCTGGGGCTGCACCCAGAGCAGAGCTGGGCACGGCCACAGAGCTGCTGGGAAACACGGGAGGAAGGAAATGCAGCGGTGAGAGATACTGAGAGCACTGCCAGCCACGCAGGGCCAAGCCTCAAACAGAACCGAGCCTCAAACAGAACCCCCTGCCCAGAACAACAGCATACCTACAGAGCTTTGGAAAGCTCTGGTTTTAGCTGCCTTCTTTAGTTATTAACTGCTGGGAGAAAAGGGCTGCTGCCTCATGAGGAGAGAGAACAGGACTGGGCCTGCTGTGAGCTGCACTCCCTGCCCAGCCTTCAGCAAGGGGCTGGGGGTGTGTTTGCCATCATTACCTCCCCCCTCTCCTTTTTGCCCTTCCACCGCTTTCTTTTTCCACATACGTGTGGCCACAGCCGTTCCCAATCAACTCGCAGTGATTTTCAGGCCAAAGGACTGCAGGGTTTTGTTTCAAATCATTCCCAGATCAGCTGCAGGACGGTGGGGGGCTGCTGGGGGCTGCTCCTGCAGTGCAGAGCAGGGATGGGAGCAGTGCTGCAGGGGAGGGGGAGCAGAGAAACCTTTTAGCAACAGCCATCGCTATTGGTGTGCCTTGATGGCTTTCTGGGGACGCCATGAGTTCACCATATGCTTCTGATTAAGGCATTACAGAGCATGCTGGAAAGAAACTGACTTTGGGGGGATGTTCCCCCACCACTGCAGACTTCCCTTCAGACACTGAACTCAGTGCATTTCATGCATTTTCTCGACGCAGCTGAATTTTTGCAGTCTTTGCTCAGCAGCTCCTGGTAGCAGTGCTAGAAAGACGGATAACTGCAAACAGCTCACAGCAATCAGCCTTCTACTTCCAACTTCAACGATGGCTGTTCAGGAGTGTTTTAAGGGTTGCTGAGAAGTATAAGATCGACTTTAAAGCCAAGAAAAGCTGCAGCGTGGTTTTATCAAGAGTTTAAAGGCAGCCTGGTCTGGTATTAAATGGGGAGGTTGGTGGCCCTGCACATGGCAGGGGAGTTGGAGATTCACGATCCTTGAGATCCCTTCCAACCTTCGCCATTCCGTGAGTCTGTGATTTAAAAACGGGCATTGAATTCAAGGTGATGCACAGGAGAGCAGAACCCAGCTTACCCAAAGCAGTCAAACTGCAGCACGGGATCAGAGCACACCACCTCCAGCGGGTCATCAGCCTCGGCTTTGCTGCAGACGCTCAGCAGCCAACGCTCAGCCCTGAGCCCCAGATCTGCCGTTTGCCTGCAGGATCAGCTCTCCCTGCTTCGTCCTGCAGCACATCAGACTTCACGCAGCCTCAAGGAGCAGCCGAGCCAGGGCAGCACGTGCCGGTACCCTGCAGAGCTGCACGGCTGCAGCAGAACCCCGCTCTGGTGCGATGGAGGAGTGCTGGCCGCAGCCCGGCTGCAGCTCATCTCTGAGCCGGCAGGCATCGCCCCATGCTTGTGAACTACAGCACTGGCAGCAGCCTCTCCTCAGGAGCAGTCAGAAGGGTCTGCTTTATTCTCCCAAGATCACCGCAGACAAAGACGCACAGATGCTGCCTCTACCGAGTCTTTCATCCTGAACCCGAGCCGTGAATAGGTCGATTTACCCCTTCTCAAGAATCGCTTCAGACTCAGAGAACGTTAAACGCCCACTGAAGAACAAAGCTTCCCTACTTGAAAGAAACCCCAAATCTGCCTTAAATAACGAGGGATTAAGCCAAGGCAGATTTTTCACCAAAGTGTGAAGCTCCCCAGGTCTAACAAAGCTGCAGTCTGTGGCCGTGAAATAAAAACAGACAGTGGCCCTATGGCTGCACCACCGGTCTGCTGTGAGCACAGCCCTGCAGAACAAACACGTCCCATCACCCCCTAAAAGCCACATTTGTGCACACGTGTGCCCTCCCCATTTTGCAGCAGTCTGTCCCAAGGACTCCTGGGCAATGGGCTGCAAAGCCCACCAGAGACAGACCTGTCTTCTCTGCTCTTGAGTGCACACAGAACAGGGCTGCAGCTACAGCAGATGCTCTCTTCCCATATGGACAGCACTAGGCACCCACTGACCACTACAGAATGAAAGAAGTGGAAGAAAAAGAGGAAATGGAAGCAAGAAAAGCCCAAGAAGATGCCATGCCAACAGGGCTGGGGTGGAACAGCATCACCCCTGACAAAGAACAGGACACTGCAATGGCATTTTGCAGGTTCACATCTAACGTGCAGATCCACACTCACTCCCCACTGCTCAAATTTCCCACATCACCTCCTGCTCACAGAAAGCAGATCAGCAGGAGGGACCGCACTGCTGTCTCCAACAGCATCACTCGCGCAGGGGGGCAATGCAAACTGGTACTCATCATTCACCCTGAGAAGCCAGCAGCGGAGTTTCACGTTATTTTCTGCACTGCAGCAAGGACAGTCACCCTGCTTCAACTCCCCACAACACCAAAAACAAAGCAGGCAGTGCCAGCTCTCTGCTGACGGTGGGAAATCTTTCTCTGCCACAGTATTGGTTAATTAGAGAGCTGGAAAGGGCCCGATGACAGTGCTTTCTTTGTGCTGCCTGCTTATTTATTTATTTTAAAGTACAGTATGAGCTTTTTTGAGAGGCCCCGTGTTTTCTCTGGCTCGGAACAAATGCCATTACTGAGCACAATCAGCATCCTGATGGGAACAAAGGACTCAGCACCACCAGTTGTGTCCCAGTGGGAAACAGGGAGGAGGTGCAGGGCTGAGGGATGGCACAGCCATGTGTCTGAAATGGGAGAGCCTGGAAGCAAGTGCCTGTGTTTAGTGTAACACCTCTTGCTGCAGATAACAGAATACAGGCAGGCAAGCAAAGCACTAGGAAGCTTACTCTGGTAGAAGGGAGAGATGCAGTGGCTCTGCTTTTTGCACCATGCCTGTGCAGCACTGTGCACGTTCCCAGCAAGAGATGCTGGGAGCAGGCTGACAAGCTGCAGCATCCTGAGACAAAGAAGCATTGGAACAACCGAAGCTCAAAGACGCTCTGAGAAGGCAGATCCACATTCACACCGCTCTGCTACTCTGCTGAAATCAGGAAACTCAGCTCCTGCCTTTGGATCTGTGGTAAGGGCAACCTCTACTCATAGAGCTGCTGCATGAAATCACTCCATCCCACAGCTACAAGAGTACAACAGAGCAAAGTTTCAAGTTACTTACTACAGCTTCCCTCACAGCACAGTGGTATTTCAGTTCTTCCTTTGCAGCTGTTGACAACAGCCGTGAGAACGGACACAACTGCAGCTTTGGCTCACAGGGATTGGCAGAGTGAGCCGAGCAGATAAGCAGAGCTGTGGGGCACCAGGAAGACAGCAGGTGCAGAGCCACAGCAAACAGCAACCTGGATGCAAAGCTAGGAACAAGTTGTGGTCAGATGGGACTCCGTGCTGATGTGGGCTTGCTTGACACTTGCTAGAGTGTTTTCTAGCCGCTCTGGGAGAGGAAAAATGTTGCACTGCCTAAAAACGCTCATTTCCCTCTATTGCAAAGCATGCATTTCAACAGCACTGAATGATAACTGAAACGAGAGTGCAAACTGCTCCCCAGCATCCTCCCTCACTTACTGTGGGATCCGTCCAGAGGGAGCACTTGGCGCAGTCCTGGCAGGGAGCTCCAGGTGAGCGGGGGTGCTGGCAGAAGTGGTCGTAGCCGTTGATGGCGGCCCGGCACAGGTAGCACATCTGCGCTCCGCAGCGGCACGACATGCGGTTGCAGCCCTCCGATTTGATCAGGCCGGTCCCACACTTGTGGCATTTTCTGATTCGGGCCGCTGTCATTTTCTCTTCTCTGCGACACGAGGGGAGAGGGAGGAGGATCAGAGAAGGGGTGTCTGCAGTACCGTCCCTGCCACACCATCCCGGCAGCCCCGCTCCCGCTTCTTCCCTCCTACACCATCTCCACGGTCGGCTGCTGTTCCAAGGAGGTCTGGGCTCAGTTCCACTTGGAGCCAGCCCACGACAACTCGAGAACAAATTAAGTGAAAGAAAGTCAATGGCAGCCTGCGTGCTACAGCCCTGATTCTGGTTTCCATGCGAGCCAAAACACAGCAGTGCCGGGCTCCGGATCGGGAGGAATTCACACCATAAGTCAGGAGACCAAAGGGCGCACAGATTCCTGACTCGGCTGCAGAGAAACACAGCCGAGGAGATAAAGCTGGGGAAAAGCAAACAGCTGTGGTCATCTGCCAGCTAGTTTTGTGTCCGGCTGTTGCTGTGGCTACAAAGATGCCATGACCACGTAGACTGCCTTCAATCCTGGCTGCTGTGCTACAGATTTATTTGGCTTTTATTAAATTTCAATCAGTCGCTGAAAAATAATCACGATTTTCCCCAAAGAAACTCAGCCTTTTCAGAAAGATTCTCTGCATAAGTCTTCCAGAGGTTATTGCTTTAGGTATGGAAGACAGGGAGAAGTGGGAAGGCAAGGCAGGGCACAGTCCCTGTCCCCAGCAGGCAGCCTGGCAGGGACTTGCTCTGAGCAAAGGTTTGGCTCGTGGCAGTGCTGTTTTGGCACAGAAATGGAGGAAAGCACCGGTCACTTAATTAAAAGACTTAAGAATACAAGTTGTCAGCCTGAGGGCCAATTTTATGACTGCTGGGGATCACGTTACAATTTAATTCACAGTTGAGAAGTGAAATTTGATGACAGCAGAAGGAAGGGACTGCATTTGGACGGAGGGAGGCACGGCCCCTTGGCTGCACTGACCCTGCAGCACAGAACCAGCAGCCAGCATCTCCACCCAGCTGCTCCAGGGGATCTGCAAAGCCAACATGTGTTTGGGAGATGACAGGGAAGGATTTTTAAGGAGGATCCCAGCAACAGAGCAGGCCACAACACAGCCCCTCAAACTGCTCCATCTGCAAAGCCAGAGGAGCGGTGAAGGGCCAAATGGAAAAAAAGGCAGCCAGAAGTGGGAATTTCAGCTGCCTTGCAGCTACACCAAGCTCCCCTGCAGCTATATCCAGCACGATGCGTGCCCAGGCTGTTGGAAATGGGCTAAGAATAGACAGGAAGGAAAAAAATCAACTTGAGGCTGACTGCTCCGAACGGCAGCTGCTCTTCCCTCCTCTGCTCAACAGGATGCTGCTGATTCAGACTTTTTTTGGAAACTCTGAGCGAGGCAGGAAGCTTGGCCCGAGCTCCAGCTGTGCTTCCCTTTCCTTACGCAGGGCTTCAAAAGGAAGCTTTCATTGTATCATGCACTGCGACTCACCTATCTGCTGCAGTGACCTGCCAAAGGTTTTTAAACTGATTTTTTTCCATATTAGGGACACGACAACTTGTTTCTCCTCCTTCTCACCCCTCTTTCCTATAGGGAAAGGAGTGGCAAGAGAATGAAGCCATATAAAATCTGTAACATCTTGCTCTCGAGTACAGGCTGCGGGATGAGCAAGTAACAGTCATTCAGCTTCCCAGCGGTGGAGCTTTCCAACCTCTACTCATACCAGACAGACTGAATCAGAGAGGAAAGGATTGGGCAACACAGGCAATTCCCCTCAGACTGCGCCAAGCATGCAGCCCCAAGGCTCAGCCCTCACTTGTTTCCTAAAGCCAGTGGATTTTGTCATGTACTGCAGCAAGGAGAGAAACAAGGCTTCCAAAGACGTTAGGGAAACATTTGAGTATTTCAGAAAGCGAGTCTATTTGGTAGAGATTCCTACCAACCAGTTAGAAACACACGAGCACATCCGTTCCCATAAGGCCAGAAAGCAGTGGCTGAGTAAGCCACATTTCAGCATGTTGTCACCAGTTGACATTTTCAAACGGTCCTGAGCTACTCTGACTCAATACACATCTCTGCCTCTCACAACACCTCCCTTCTGCCCCAGGTGAATGGAAGCAAGACTCAGCAGGCTTTCTCACCTCTGTGAGGCTTCTCCAGGTGCTGGCCTGTGAGACACTGGGCCAGCCAGAGCAACAGGCCAGGCTGCCAACAAGTCTCCCACATTCCCAGGTTACCACCTGGATCCTCTGCCAATTACCTTCCACAGAATGAAATCCCCTCCCAGGGGCTGTCTGCATCCTCCAGCTTGAAGTCTTCAGGACACAATGGAAGGCACAGACACCCAGCAAAGCTTCAGGGCTTCCAACATTTACAAGGACAGCTGATAAGGGTAGGATTTATCCTACCTTCCTACGTACCAGTTATCCCTTCCTACGTACCAGTTCTGTGCCTGGCATACTACTGTTACAATTTTATCCACTCCTCGTTTGTGCCAGCTCGTGGGGCTTACTTACATGGATGTCCTATACTTGATGTCATCCTTCTCAGCCAGCTGCTCGCAGGTGAGGTTCATGTGCTCCTTCCACAGCCCCTGGCACTTCCGACATGTTTCCTGAAGAAAAAAGAAGAGAACAAGCATTAAAGGATGAGAAGACCCAGCACACTACTGAGAGCATTAGGGATTGGAAGAATTCCCATCTCTTTCCCCAGTACATTGCAGATTCTTGCTTGAGAATGGGGTTGGCAATTCTGTGTAGAAATATGAGGCCTCAGAGGGTCTGTCCTCCACTAGAGATCACAGTGAGCCATCAATAACAGGAGCAATGGGGTCTCCAAGGCACGAGAATCCAGGAATAAAACACAGCTGGAGCTATCTACAACATTTTAAAGAGTCCATCCATAGCAGTCCACCTAAGACTCATGGAACAGCCAACAGATCAGCTGCAAACTTCCAGCAACAGGCTGCAGAAACAAAAACACGATGCTAAAGGTCAGCAGTGGGTTTCCTGTGGGTTTCCTGACCCAAACCTTTCACCTGCACGGAGGCGGCTTTCAGTTCAGCACACTGCAAAGCTTGCCAGTGTTTCGTGGCTGCATCGAAAACTCCTTCACCTCACAGGCATGAGGCTCTATATTCAGCTTTGTGAAACCTCACTAAATAAAGTTAGAATGGCTTACGTGAGTAAACAGCTTAAAAGCAGGATGTGGACACACATCCACAGAACAGAGTGGCATATGAACAAATATTTATGAATTTAAGCAGAACAGCTGAAATAAATTTAAAGCAAGTGACCAAACTCTCTTCTTCTTATAAACCTTCAGCTAGAAGGCTCAGCCCAGCTGGCAGAGCTGCACGGCGCAGGAGCTGTGGAGGCACTGCTGGCAACAGAGCTTGGACTAACACTGGGAGACAGTTGATCTTTTTCATTGGCCATCCAAAGAAAACATAATTGTGTTTTGGGTCAAACAAGAGATTTTCCTTTAATTTGAGGAAGATTAAAAAACATCCAAATCAAACTTGGAAGAAGCACATGTTTTGCGATCCAACCGTTTCATCTTCAGGATGGCTGGGACCCAGCCTTTAAATCCAACCTTCTCCCCTGGCAGGAAAACCATCTGGCTGCACAGCATCCTCCCTCCCTCCGCCACACGGCCCCACCAGCCTTGCCCTGCTCCAGTTACACAACCAGAGCACTGAGACATCCTTTAGGGTGCATTACCTTCTTTTAACAAAGAAATGGACAATCAATGAATATACACCACAATTAGCCGCTGTCTGATTGAGTTCTCCTCAGCTCTCGGCCTTTTCTCTGCTCAGAGACACACGTAGGCAGCAGAGTGCTTTTGATCACCTATCAGACAAACAGGATGGAGACCAAAGCTTCCAAGGAAGCTGCCCCTAGGAGGGTGCCAAATGTTGACTTGTTTGTGCTCACCGGGAGATGCCCCACAGCTTGTGCTTTCATCTCAGGAATTAAGGGCCTCTCGTGCAGCTTACCAGACAGGATACTTCTGCACGTTGCAGGGCACGGGGCTGTAGGAAGGGGAGAGCCAAGCACCCCAAAGTGTCACAGACCCTCCCTCCCTTTTCATTCACCACTCAGGTTGTTCCAAGATCAAAAATGCTGGATGGCTGTGCACACCAAGGGTTAAAAGCAGCTGCTGCAGCCCTGCTACAGAGCCACTTTCACATGCCAGCAACAAAGATTTAACAGCTTTTTGCCAGAAGGGTTGGCAGGCTCTCCAGCCAGGAGCCTGCAATTCTCAACTACTTAACTCCAGGAGCCTCTTTCGCTGCCGAATTAGATGTCTGCCCACAGCAGATGGTGCTGCTCGGGGTTTGGTACCAAGCCCTCCCCTTTGCCTTTTGCCATTACCACTGCTCTCCCTTCCAATGCCGTGGTTATTTAAAAACAACGCCTTCCCTCGAGCTGCTGCTGTTTGCCCAACAGTCGTCTCCTACACCTGGGAAAAAGGATTCCTTGACAGACAAGGAGGAAGGGAACAGGCACAGCACTTTGAGTCCCGACCCCAGCCGGGTGCCCCCATGCCAGGTACAGCTCCCGACCCCGCTGTCTCCTCCCAGGTTGAGATGGGACAGACGTGAGGATGCACGAGTTGCTACCGGAGCTCCACACAACTCCCCTCCCTGCTCGCCCAGCACAATGGCCCATTGTTTGTGGGTACAGCAGATCCCATTGGATCCCTGTGCACAAAAGCCCGTGGTTCAGGCAGAGGGAGCTGCTCCAACGCCATAACCACAGTCACAGCCGTCGCCTGAGAGCAGCAGAACAACCTCCTGCATTTTTATGCTTCCTTGAATCAAACCTGCTTGGCCGATGGAAGGTTTTGCACCTCTCACGCAGTAACAACTCCGATCTCGACAGAACTTGCACAGAGGGTTCTTTTATTTCAGAAGCAGCTTTTTGCTCGATAAGGAAACGTACTCCGCCATTTCCATATTAATGAACCTAAACACACAGTAGGATGGCTGATTTTCTGCAGCCGCCCTACGTTATCTCTATTGTATAACCTTGGCACCAAGACAGGCTACCACACAACAAGACAGCTCTAAACCCGCACAGAGGGGGAATGCATTCTTCCCAGCCCCTGCAGCTTCCACACCCACCCCAAACCCAAGAGGCCGCCCCGCTTCTCCTTCAGTGCCTGGAGAGCAGCATGCAATGCTGGAAAGCCCATTTTACTTGGGTTTTAGCAGTGTTTCAGTTCAATTCCTCGTGAATCCACTGCATTTCTCCTGCAGTTCCCAGGTACAGATACACAGCCCATGCTTCAGGTTTGGAGGAGCCTTGGCACTGGGAACCATGCACGGATGCAGGAGATTAAGCATCTCCTGCCTGCTGCATCTGCCCCAGCCTGGCAGGCAGCCTGGGACAGCCCACAGGGCACTGGGCCGGGACAGCAAAGGGGGGGATGTGATGGAGAGGGTGTTCCGTGGCTCTGTAATCTCCTCACCGTGCAGCTGTTAGAGGCAGAGCTCCATTTCCTCTCGCCGGCCGCCAGGAAGCAGCCGGGATTAACACAAACACGTTTGGGTTCAGGAGCATCCTTTGTTCTCTGGGTCAGCAGCTTTCTGTGCTCGGGGCAGCACGAGCTTTGGGCATTGCAACCTTTGAAGGCCCTTCTTAATTCCCCCTGCACCTCATGAAGGCGGAAGGAAGCGCCTTGTAGGAATGGACCTTCCTCAGCACTTCCACTGCTCCTCGCACCGCAGACGCTGCAGTTTTAAAACGCAGCCCAAACTTATTTTCTTTATGACTCCACCCTCCGCTAAAAATAACCCTGTGAGCTCCAGCCCACGTATGGGGGAAGAAAGCCCTGAGCCCTCAGCATCCCCCCAAACCCCAGGCTGCTGCCAACCTGGCCGCGCTGCATGGATGGAAACAGAGGATGCAAACAGATCAGGGGCTGTTTGCACGGCCCACAGCATTCCTGAGTGCCTGCTGCTCCTGGAGGAGTTCACACGAAACCATTTACTGACTGAGCAAAATGCAAAGAGGGGCGGCTAAGAAATAAAAACATGAGAACATCTCAGTGTAACCAACAGGCAGCACACGGGGCTGTCATCGCCGCCCTGCAGCTCGCAGCGGTGTCTCCGAGCAGAGCCCAGTACTTCCTTAACTCTCTATATGCTGCTAATTAAATCCTCCTGCTGCTGCCCTGCAGGGTCCCTCCCAGCCCCCATGGATGGACACGGGGGATGCTGCTGGCTGGGCTCCCTGCTGCGAGCCAAGGGGAGGCGAAGTGCATCGCAGCCCCTCGACGCTCGCTGAGACCCAGATCGATTCCCCGCTCCTTCCTTCTCTTAGAGACACAATGGAGCAGGGCTAACCTCAAACCAGCCAAGTTTTACTCCAAACCAGATGTGAATGCAATAGGCTCAGAATAGCAACTCCATACTGTGCTGGTTTAATTAAAGGGCAGCAGCTCCCAACCAGACAAGCTAATGGGAAAGCATGGCGAAGCACACAGCCTTCCTCCCCACTGAGTGCCCACTGCACTGCCCTCATCTGAAAACGGGTGCAGAAGTGGCTAAATGAGAGCACAGCAGGCACTAATAAGCTGTTGTGAGCAAGCTCCTGCAGGGCTCTTCCAGGGATTTCCTATATGTTAAGCCGGGATAGAGAGGATACAACCCAGCCCGAGATGATCCATTGAGGAGAGAGCCAGCTGTATGGGTGTACAAAGAGAAGGGACCGCAGCTCTGCAGGCAGTGCTGGCACTGCTCCCAAATGTACAAAAGCCGTGCGGTGTGGCAGGATGGGCGAGCAGTGATGAAGCAGTTGGTAGAGGAAATCAATGCGGGGTGGTTTCCTTCTCCTCCTCCTCCCCCCAAAGCACCGTTCCTCGGGCAGCGCTGCCGCTCAGTGGCTGCTGCTCACACGGCAGCACTGGGAGAAGCCCGGGGACGCAGGTCTGCCTGCCTTGCACAGCCCTGGTTTATTGCAGCATGAGAAATACAGCAGAGATGCAAGCCTTGCACTAGTCTACTAGTCTCTACAAATGTGCCAGAGGGCAGACATAAATGGAGCACTGTGGGTGATGGGGAGTCCAAAGCTGGATAAGGAAAATCCACATTTATACCCTACACACGTCAGCTGTGTTGCATAAAGCTCTTACAGCCACATATCAAACGACGCTACCAGAAGTGACAGATCCAGCCAATATTCTTGTTAAACTGAGCATGTCAAACCCCCACCTTCGAGACACTGCAGACACGTGGTGCCTTCCTGCTTCCAGCAATGCACACGGAGGGTGAGGATGCCTGTAAGACACAGGCAGCTTCTGAGGTTGGTGCCATCCAAGTCAGTGCTTGGCAACTCCTGCCCTGCACCTGCCTGAGGTGGTGGCACACTCACATCTGCCTTATCTACAATTTAGAATCACGACGGTTGGAAAAGATCTACCCAAGATGGCCAACCCCAACCCATCCCACCATAACACCAAACCAGTTCCCTTTGGAACACCTCCGGTGCCCCACCACTCCCTGGGCAGCAATGCCAGTGCCTGAACACTCATCCAGAAAAGAAACGTGCCCCTAACATCCAACCTCAACCTTTGTCGGTGCAACTCAAGGCCATTCCCTCATCCTACATTTCCCAAAACATCTATCGGAAACCCAAGCAAGCTGCAAGCTTTGTCTCCCCCAGAGCTCAGCTTCAAAGGCCAGATTAGCAGCGGTTTAGCTGCGGTGGTCAGGCACTCAGAACAGAAATATCTGCAGCTTCACACAGGACGTGCTGTTCTGCACCAGCATCACAGTGCTGGTCACAGGGGAAACTGCTACATTAGAACCTGCTTGCCTACCAGAACACACTCAGGATAAGAGGAACAGCCCTTCTGTTGGTGCTTTCATTTCATCTTTAAAAAATCTGGAAGAATTCTGGCAGTGCAGGTAGGGGAGCCAAGCCCTCGGTCGCTTTATGAAGGTGGGTTAAACACAAACCTCATGCTGAAGATGGTGTTGAAATCAGCATACCTGAATGCACATCGCTCTGTCCTAGGGCAGGAAGGTAGAGAAACTCAGCACATGTGATTGGAGCCCTGTGTGTAGCTGTTCACCACAGGCTGTAGACCTGCAGGACTGACTGCAGATAACAGCCATACCCCCTTCCGGGCCACAGTCAATAATTAAATACCAGTGGATGGGTTCAAAGCTCTCAGTGCTGACTCTCCTGCATCACCCCCTGCTGCAGATTGCCTCTCTCCATTTGGCAGAGGAGATCTCAGAGGTTATCTGTTTAATCCTATACACGGCCTTGCACATAATGGGATGCTGCTTCCAACAGCTTGTGCTCTAAATCACCAAATCTAGCAGGGCTAAGTAATAGCAGGGAGAGTAGCTGTGGGGTTGGTGGAACAATGGGACAGGGATGCATTCAGCTGTGCAGACAAACAGCTGGCTGAGAAGGACAACTCCAGGGGTTGCACCCAAAGATAATACCATGGTTAAGGCGTTAGGATGGTAGCACCTTATCTTACTTGCAGTGATATCTGCTAACGAAGCATTGTAACGCTGCGAGGAGGAACAATCACTGAAGTTAATTTCGAAACTTCCCTCTTCCAGCACCCCATGACAAAGCAATCCCCCACCTTGCCCCATGCACATCCCCACCCAGCACTGCACAGACCACCTCTCCCAGCCCTGCTGCCCGTCTTCCTCGCTGCTCTCCCCCACCATGTTTCAAAATGGAGCCTCAGGAACTGCAAGGCCAGCTCGTTTTACCAGGGAAATTAACCTTGAAGGAGAGAAAGCCCCACCAGTACGGCGCTCCTAGCTTTAAGCTAGTCATAATAATAATAAGAAAAATAATAAGACGATACAGAGAACCAGCGAGGATAAAGAACTACAGGAAAACAAGAGCAAAATGCTCCCTGATGTCTCAGAAGTTTGGGTGACTTTTTTTTTTTGCTTTCATGTCTGCATGGCACAGAGCTCTCTCTGATCCATTCCTTTCCATACAAGCTGCATGCTGGCACTAACAGAGGAGGACACACAGGCCCTGAATTTAGGCTGTACGACACACAGGGCATAACAGACAGCCCTGCAGCACTGGCAGCCATAGCACTCACAGCAGTGAAGCAGAGCAGCCTTCTGACCTGCCCAACTCCATCTTCCAACTTCTTCACCATGGCAGCGAATCACCCGCAGCCCATCTGCCACGCTGCAATAAGTTGGTGGTAAAAGCAAAGGCTGAACCCAGCACAGCTTCGTAAAACCCAAAGCACAGAGCAGAGCAGCACAGGGACAGGCCATACCAGGCTGCCTCCACAGCACTATGCAAATGCCTGCTAAATGAGAAAAACAGACGTCAAGCAAATGAGCATGCACCACAACAAAGCCCAGCAAAGCATTAAGGTCTAATCAGGGAAATGGATGTGAAAGCAGCTGACCAGTTCCTCTTTCAGAGCCTTCAGATGTCATTTTCACTCGCCCTTGTGCCTAAAGCACCCACCCCAAACAGCTGGGCTTCTTCCCCATTGGTGCAGAGGTGGTAAGGAAGCCCCAGAACTAAAGCCTCAGCATGGCTTTCCAGTCTCTGTGACAGCCCTGTGCTACTCCAGGGCTTTGGGAGATGCAGCATGCCTCACCTGCGGGAGCAGGGCACTGGACAGGAGCTGCTGCCAGGGATATTTAAATCTGATCATCTCTTTGGACTCACATTTTTTAATAGTCGGAGAAAAATCCCTGGGTTTGGAATAAGAGGAGGACTGCTTCGGGCCTGCATAAAGTAACGCTAAGCTGAGTTAGCTAGAAGAAAAGCTGGTAATGCTTCCCTGCAGCCATGTGAGACCAGGGAAGAGTTGGGAAGATGAGCCCAAGACTGAGCTCTGCAACCCCGACACGTGCAGAGTTCAGTGTCACTCCGAGGAAGGCTCAGCTGAACAGAAGTGAGAAGGGAAGAGAGAGCTGCAGTGCTCCTTGTTGTGAAATCCCAAGTAAAGCACTTCTCTTTCTGTATGCTTACAAACACTGATCAGAAACACTGGTTCCCCTCTTCTCCCCTGCTTCACTGCACCACTGCAGCAGTTTAATTAAATGCACTGATTGATTATTTGCACGGCCCGACTGCTCCATGAAGCAGAGATGTTGCAAGCCTGCTTTCTGTTAAAGACAAAAAAATGTGCAAGCTGCCTCATCTCCAGGGATCTGCTTGAGAAACAGCAGTAAATCCCAAGCAGCAGCAGTGGCAATTTCTGCCACAACCCAACCACACCAGCAAAATCAACCAGCATATTTCACATTGCTCCATCACTCTAGGTCAGGTTTCCATGGAAGGGTCCTGGCTTGTTCAGCAGGAAAGCAGCTCCACTGCCCTGCAGATGGACTGAGCACCACTGCTGCTGCTGCTGGGATGGGCTCTGCTGTGCTGTGCCCTCAGAGGGTAACCCAGCACTGACACAACCACAGCGTGGGACACTGAGAGATGAAATCAATGCATTTGGCAGCACAAATGAAGTATTTAGAAACAGGACTGGTTGTGACCATCTCCCTACAGCCCCAGAGCAGTTTACAGATTCTGTTCTCTTTTTCCTTGGATCCCTATTGTATAGTTAAGGGGAAAAAAAAAATTGCACTCACAAACACACTATTGTTAAAGCAGAGCCAAAGAATGTACATTTGCTACTGAAAACCATTTCCAAGTTGCTTCACCATCACAGGAGGAAGCATTTAGCTCCTACAGACCAGCTGGCAACCACAAGGATGAGGTTTTCCATGTGAACAACCCTTCCTGCAGCCAGCTGGGAAGGCATCCAGCCCCGAGACACCTTTCTGGGAGCTGTTATCTGCCATTCAACGTGGGATCTGCAATGTGCTGAGATACGTGAGCCCACATCCGCTGCTGCTGCCTTGGATACCCACCTCACTTGTTCAGAGATGCACACAGGGATGACACAACCTGTTGGGCCAGGTGAGAACAGCCCTCCTGCTGCCTGCTGGGGGAATGAGTTCACTTACCAGGTTCCATCTTGCTTAGGTCTGCAGCCACTGGAAGAGAAGGAGCTCATCAACAGCCCTGGGAACTGGCTCTCCCAGCCAGGTAGCCTTTTGTCTCCCGGCTTCAGAGTTCAGGGGTTGAATAAGAACTGAAACTACAGCAGCAGCCAAGGTGTTTCACTGAGAAGAAACAAGAGCTGCACCACTTTAAAATGGAGCAGTTGAAACAACTGCCAAATAAACCATTTGCATTTGAGTCGTGAAATGGGATACGAGGCACTTTGTAGCGAGAAACAGGAGATTCACTTCATTAGAGAAATACTTTCAAGGCTCAAATTTATCAAACCGTTCGTGGCCACAGATGATTTGTAAAAGACGTTATTGGCTGAGAAAGTTGGCTTTTGGCTCACCAGCACCATCTGCAATTACCACCCAGAGGGACGTCACCTCTCAGCTAAGGAGTGAAGCCAATGCCCACGGCCTGCACAAAGACCACATTAAGTTCGGTATGAAGCAGCTCCTCAGAGGCCAGGAATAAAACTACTGAGATGTCCACAGAAGGCCAAGACACCTCATTTGGTGCAAAACACTGCTTGTAACTGTCACAAAGAGGGTATTGTCTTCATATCTAGATTCAATCAGAGTTACCTAGGCTCAATCAGACCACTGTGGCTGGGCAGATAAACTTTACCCCATGAAATTGAGGGTAGTCAGGATTCCTAATTGCTGTCTTGAGTAACCAGGCCAAAGCTTAAGTGCACTCCTCAAGCAAACAAACCCAGCACCTCTGGGTAGATGTCGTAACTGGGTTTATTTTAGCCCAGAATGTGCTGTGTTGCAAATCCCATCTCCACCCAGCAGGAGCGGGCAAAGCCATCCCCTTCCCTGCCCGTATCCCCCTCTGACCCAGGATTGTACTGGGAGGGGAAACCAGCACTGCTGGCCATAAAAGGAAAAGACCCATTTTGTCACATATCTACAGAGGAGAGTCAGCGAGGAAGAACTTCAGCCACTTCCTTAAAACAATGGAAACACCACAGGCCACCGCCGTCACTGCAAGGATTGAAGGGTTTTCCCCACTTCCCACAGGGATGCACACGGACAAGGACACCAGAGAAGCACAGCTGGCTGCTGGAAGGGAGACAAAAGAGAAGGAAAACAAAAGGAACAGCAGCAAAGAGGCAGTGAGGACACCTGGGATGCACAACAAGGACACTTAGGATGCACATCAGGAGAGGACTGAACACCTCCTTCCACACAGCCCTGATTGTGCATCTCTGGAAAACAACGTTGAACAAGCTGAGAATTTCATCCAAATCAGGAACGTGTTTGCCCTTTTGGTCAGGGCATGTTTGTGTTTGCTTAGCAAGCCCACATTTCTTCCACCTGATATCAGTCTGAATTCCTGAGCTTAAAGGGGATTTGATTTAGAAATAGTTTGGGTTTTTGGTGTTTTTTTTTTTTTTTTAAATAAGAAGGCAAAACAGCGTCTTCTTACCTTTACACCATGCAAGACAAGCACGTGTTAACCTGCCTACACAAAATGAAGGCTACATGGCTGGGCTGTGCACTGCATTTCAGACATAGCCAGAAGCTGACGGCACAATTCCACGTTTTGTTCAGCACTGGTTTCACTTTCAGAATCGTCTCAAACAATGCAGCAGGAGTTGGGTGAAAGCCAAAAAACTGATTCTGAATCCAGAAGAAAAAAGGAGCCCAAGCTTCAGTTTGTCAAGTCCCATTAGCTGAGCTAATATAAACGTGATGGCATTCGGGGAGAAAAAGCAGTGAGAAGACTCCAAGACATCCACACTTTGTGGGGGAGGCTGCCACCATTGCAAGAACAACACAGCTGAAGCTTTGTATGAGAAAGGCATTTGGAGAGAAAGGGAAAGCAGCACAGCTTCATTCTCAGTGTTTCAGAGCTTCTTCCCTACCGTGCTTCCCATGACTGAGGGGCAGCACAGCCTCCCACAGCAGGTGCTGCATCTCCTCTCATCGTCTTCTACCCCAAACCTCCACAAAACTTTTGTCACCTGGGCCTGCTAAAAATAAGCCCTTAAAAAGCCCTGTTATTTTTACACAGTCACAAGAATCACTGGATTGCTTCTAATTACCCCATCCTTCCTCGGAATTTCTATTTGTGCTTAACAAGACACAACAGGCTGCCTCACCAGTGCAATCAGCCTGCTTCTTGATTACAGGCAGCTGGATAACTTTAGTCTCTCCTCGTGAACAGTCTGGGGAGAACAACAGCTACAAGCAGCCAGCGCTAACGTGTTCCTTGGGGTCCATGTTACAGAGGGACAAGCTTACAGCCAGGTGCCAGAGCTAAGTGGAAACATGCCTTGTAGCAGCCACGATAAAAAATACAGCTGGAGCTGGACTCAGTGATCCTCATGGGTCCCTTCCAACTCAGGATATTCTACGATTCTTAATAAGAATGCACTCCACCTACACAGGATCAACGAGGAGATTCCTAAAGAGCCCCCAGAGCAGAACTGGGTCCGTTGGTGTTGCCTGTCCTTCCTGTACATAACAGCCCAGCAGCTTCCCGCAGACACTGACTTTCCCTCCAGACAGTGGCAACATGGAGGGATCTGCTCCAGGCACAACAGCAGTATAAATAGCAAACCATCTGCACTGTGCTGGTGTACCAGCCTGGCAGCTGGAGCCTTGCTGGTAAACACGCTATCAGAATGTGCACATTCTCACAGTATCACTGATGCTGTAAGTCAGCAGAGAATTATTACTGCAACTCATTACTACATGTCCAGAAATTTGCATGGAAAACTTGCTGGATGCTTACTCGTATGATGGGTGGCTCCTGCATAATATCCCTAATGCTCCCAATGCCCCAAAGGGAAGAACATTTCCAGAACTGATCCCTGCAGCCCCACATCCTTCTCCTAAGCCTGCAGATGGAACTCACCCTATTTCCATTGCTGCCATTTCACACCACCCTTCTCCTTTGAAAACCCCGATGCTGCACTCAGGGAGCAACCCCTTGTGATGGATGTTGTGGCAATACGCACATCTGGGTGCTGGGATGATGCTGCCTCCAACCTCTCCTGGGCACCACCTGCCTGTGGCCACGCAGACGGCTCCTGGGACATGCATACAGCCAGATCCCCTCTTTTCTACCACTGCAATTATGTCAAGTTTCTCCATTCAGGCAAAGAAGAGAGCTTACAAGGCATTTTTGTACTATTTTCAGTGATACCTGTTGAAATAAAGAGATTGGTTTGCAACAAGTCTGAGCAATGCAAGAAAGATTACAGCAGGTGTAGGGTTATTGTTGGTGGTTAGGGTTTTTTTTTGTTTTGTTTTTATTTTGTTTTTTTGGAAAGACGGCTTAAGAAAAAGGAAGATTTCTTGAGGAAGAGCAGATGGAAGAGCAGGGCTCTGGAGCCCTCTAATGGCAGCTTGCTGTCAGCTTCCCTGACAGAACCCCATGCACACACCCATAGCAGCCCTTTGTAGACGAGGGTGTAGTGCTGTTAGGATAGGCTGGGAAAGGATATCATCTAGCTGTGGCTGAATTTTGATAACACAAGTGTTTAAAGGAGAGCCAGAGCACGCTCCCAGCTGCCTCACTGCTCCTGATGTGTGCATGAAGGCAATCCTCGTGTCTAAGAGAGATACAGAAAGCAAAAAAGCTACACATGAGCAGCACTGAGGCAATTCTAACACCTCCTGCTGCAGTGCTGACCACCTTGGGCTGCTTAATGGACTGGTTTTGCACTAACTCCATCTCAGCAGAGCCACAGAGCTGCCAGCAGTGGCTGGAAGCTGAGCACAGCACTGAAAGGGTTACAGCAATTCAACAGCAAGGAAATATTTATGGAGGGAAGATGCTGAGCTGTGCATGTTTCCAGGCAGGAGATGGTTTTAATTTACCTCTTGCAAAGGCTGTGATTATTCGCTGCTGCTTTTTCTTGACAGCAACGCCTGGAGGCTCACTTGCTCCCTCTGCTGTCACAGCTCAGCAGCCCATTCAGAACAAAACTCCCAAACACAGAACTACAAGGAACCCTCCCTTTGGGCACCCCAGCCTTGTTACCAGCTGTGCTGTCCCGGAAGAAGAAAGCCCCACCTCGCTGGTCCACTTGCATCGCTCCCTGAGGTCCAGAAACCCACAGAGCCCCAGACAAATAAAGGAACCACTCTTCACTACAACTAAAACCATCGCCTCCCAGCTCACGCTGCCTCCCCAGGCATTTAATGCTAAAAAGACACCTCATACATTCCTCTCCAGCCTTTCAGCCTCGACTTCTTTGCTTCGCCTTTGTATTTATTCCCCAGGTAACAATGACTGGATGATAGAATGGCCTTAAGTTGCATCAGGGGAGGTTGAGGTTGGCTATCAGGAAACATTTCTTCTCAGAGAGAGCAGAGATGCACTGGCACTTCTGCCCGGGGAGCGGTGGGGTCACCGTCCCTGGAGGTGTTTGAGAGAAGTGAGGATGTGACCAGTGGGCACAGTGGGACGGGGTGGGATTGGATCTGAGAGGGCTTTTCCAACCTCCATGATTCTATGATCCCTTTACTCACAACCAAGCTGCAGTTGGATGCTGGCACAGCACCGAAACAACCAGCTTGGCAAGATCCCTCTGGGCCCACACGAACCAGGTCTGCAGGCTTTATGCTCCTGGATGAACAAAGTACCTTGAAAGGAACCACAAATATCTGCCTTGATTTCCTGTTAATCACGCTGTGACACAGCTATTAGGATCACTGAAGCGCTGGTTGATAAGCAGTGGAGTGTGGTGCTGGCGTGGAGCAGGGGGTGATGGCGACATTTCACTGATGTGGATGCCTTGGTGACCCCCACTAATCCACTTGGAAAAGTTACTGGGAGGGAAAAAAGAGATTCTTAAAATACGAAGCAGAAGGTGGAGTGCTGCTACATGCACAGGCATCTGTAGGTGATGCTAAGTGGAAAGCTGCAAACAGAAGTACAGAGCAGAACCCAGCACGGGACCTCCCTGCACCAGCTCATAGCAGGAAAACAACAGACCCCAGCTAAAGCCATAACCTTTCCCCACGTATATACATGCAGAAATGACTACCCATGGCATGTAACAACAGCTGCTTAAAGCAACACGCTCAAACGAAGGCTGTTCTGCAGAGTTCAAGCCCGAAGTGGAGGCACAGTCATTACCTACAGCCCTTTTCATAGAGACCTCTGATTTCTGAGCATCAACACGCTGCTGGCTTTTTAGCAGCAAAATGACTGTGACTGAGAGCACAGTGTCTTCTGCTAGGAAGCTGCTGAGACTGTACTGTTTCCAGCACAGCAAAGGACACAAGCAAGCCCCCCATGGACAGGGCAGGCATTCTGCACCACTGGTAGCACTTGGTCTCAGAGCTCCCCACACACCTTCTCCCTGAGTTTGTCCCGACGCTCTTCCATCACACGGGTTCCAAGACCTCTCCTGTGGCAGCACTATTTAGCATGCTGTAAGGTCCCCAGGAGAGCACTGCCTATGGAATCCAGGCTCCCACCTTCTGCAGTCCTTGGCTGTCACCCAGCCTCATCTGTTCACACCTAGGCTGGCTCAGCCTGGACAACCTGAGAAGCAGCTAGAAGGAGTGAGGCTACAGATTTTAATGGTGCTAAAGCCATTGGTTTCAATCCAGAACAAAACCAAGAGTGAGCATCAAACTAGGGCATCATATAACACCATTTTCTCCCTTATCAAAAGTTCCATTTACAACTAAGTTTAACATTTCCCTTTTTCCTCCCTAACCAAGGTATCCAGCTCGATACAAAGACAACTGGCTGGCTCCAAGCACAGGTTCACCCCAACTCAGTGCTGCCTCACTGCTACCTGCTGTGTACATCTCTGATGGTGCTCATGCACAGCCTCACCAGTGACCTCACAGCATTTCTCTTGAAACACTTGGCTTCAGCAACTTACTGGCAGGCAGCATTTCTACATCTCACAGAATACTTTCTATAGTTTAAGAGTCTTCTAGCTTCCTGTCATTCTTAACTAAGAATCTGAACAAAGAGGTGTAATTAATGCCACTACACAAAGAAAGAAAGATCTGCTTCCTCTGGCTCCACAACCCCAGCATGCAAGACCAAGGGCTCCAGCAGCTTTCCTGCTAATTAAGCTGCTTTCTTCCACTTCTCCATGGTGATGTGCTGTGCTTCAGTGTGGCTGCCCAGCTAGATTTTAAGGACAGCACCTTAAAGAGACCTTAGAAGGCAGAGCACAGGGCCTGAGGTACTCCAGGCATCACCAGGCAGGCGCTCTGAACAAAAAGCAGCCTGGAGGAAAGCAGACACACAGATCGTGGGAATTCTGCATCTTCCCAACAAATATTTGTAATGAGCCCATGTGGGAGACAAGTGAGAGAATGCGGGTCTGTTCTGGTGCATTGCACAACTTGCTGCATACAAGCATCTCCAACCAGAGCATTGAATAAATACCTTTCAGTTCTGCATACCCAGACCAGTGAAGCCAGCCTTCCCCCCACACCCTGCAGCTCCCCAGTGCCTTTGGACTCTGTGGCACAGGGGCTGCATATCCAGCCTGAAAAACAACAAGAACATGAGGAATGGTGCAGAGCAGCAGGGCAGCACGTGGTATGGGCACACTGATAGTCACAGTCCTTCCACTGATAGTTTCTGGGCACCAACAGATACCACTGCTACAACAAAACAAAGTGAAGAATAACACTCACTATCACAGTAACAACATGTGAACCGTGTCTGGCCACGGCAACTCCCCACGTATGACAGGATCCAGGTGAAGGACAACATCCCCTATCCAACAGTCACATCATTCAGCTTTCAGGGCTCACAGGAGGGAATGGCAGAGCTCAGAGCCCCAACTAATGCACAGCAGCTTCTGCAGCTCTGGCCATCCCACTGCTCACCCCAGCCCTATCCCAGCAGGATGCTCCAGCTGCCCTCGTGATGGATCTGAGCCAGCTGCAATTGGAGAGCACGTGGGTGCACTCACACATGGCAGTGCACAGCTACTGAAGCCCAGTCGTGTTCCTCCTTTTTGAGTTGCACACACTGGGAGTGAGATATCTGATTTCACACAGCACCTTTTAATTTATCTACTTACAGAGGCAATGCATAACGAAGGCAACTCAAGTGTCACTGCGATAAGAGCTCCAAATGCAGATGAAGAAGATGATGAACCCAATTCACACATCTGGGGAGCACCTGGGGCTCCCACCCAGCCCCAAGAGCATCACCTGCATTTCCCCATGTAATCAGTGATTGGAGCAGGAAAGGCCACCTTGAGAGCAGTTTCTGAGTGCCAGTTTCTGAGCTCTGGGTCAGTCGTGCCTCTACGAGCAGAGCTTTGCTTTCAGAGGAGCGGCTCAGACAGCTGCACTCGGTCTCCAGCGCAGAGCAGGGTTTAGTCTGGCAGATGGAGATGCTCAGCAAAACTCATTAATCTGTTATCACTTTCACCCACCCACAAAAATCCCAGTGGTCTGAAGTCATGGTTTTCTGACACAGATCTCCAAATCTATAGCTCGTACAACAGCTGCAACCAGAACCAAGTTCCAGGAAGGAAAAAAAATAAAGCTTCATTTAATTACACAGGTCAGAGTTGATCGAGATGGGGATCTCACAGAAAGACAAAGTTACCTCTGGGAGCATCTGAACGGGTTGGCTGTGGTACTCTTTGCTCCTCACACATAAACCACACCGCAGAGGGCCCAGCAAAACACTCTCCAGGAGCCTTCCTTGAAAAACAGCCCAGGTCTCGAGTGCATGCACAGCACAAAAACAAGTCCCATTCACATAACCTCATCTCACCGCCCTCTGCACAGCCCCAAACACGGGAAGGGTGAAAGCCAGGGCTCAAAACAACAGCAGAGCTGCAGAAGTTGGCAAGCTGCTGCTCCGAGCGAGTTGGTGTGGTGCCTATCTCCATATCTAGAAAGGTTCTATGTGCTCATTCCGGGAGGCCAAGGGAAACTAAATATAGCAGCAGGAGCCAACTGCTGGCAAACAAAGGGGCACGGGATGCAGCTACCTGAACTCCGTCCTGCTCCGACCGCCGCAACCCGTTCCCTTGTTTGGGGAGAGCGCTGGGACTGCACTCGGAGGGATAACAGCACACACAAACATTAGGATGGAGCTATCACAGTAACACCAAAGGCTCACCAGGGGATCAGCTCTTTCAGGCTGTTTGTATTTTTCCCCCCACTTTGACATCTGCTCGCATATAGGTGGATGCATCCTCACTTCACATGCTGGGAGCCAAGGACAGCCTCCAGTACTCTCAGCAGAAGAGCAGAGACATGTCCAAGAGCATCTGCTTTGCTTTAACCTCCGCCCTTCGAGGAGGGCCCAGAAAGGGAACAGCTTCCAGCTGCAGCAGGATCTGCTGGTTTGTGTGGGGCTGGGCATCGTGGGGAGGCTTTCAGTACAGAAGAGGCCTTGGGGAGAGATGCTCACCTCCATGTCTGAATGGCACCTCTGCCACTAGCAGCTCACGGCGCTGCGTTTTCAGCAGCAGCCCCAAAGACAGACCCCAATTTCAACAGGGCTTTGAGATGTAGCTTCAAGACATGCACACTTCCAACAGAAAAAGGAAGTCAAAGCAGCCCCTTTTAAATAAGAATAAATAGAGCAATAAAGCATTATCTTGTTGGCAAAAAACAGGTTACAGCATTCGGCTTTACGGGAAGTCAGTTGGTGGGGCTGGAAGGCAGACTTCTCACTGTCTAGAAAAATGCTGCTCTTTACTTTTTTGGTTTTTTTTTTTTAATACAAGATTTGTTTTTAAAAGCTGTAGGATCTTAAAACGGTGCCAAGTGTGCTTTGTTTCTGACCTCTCACTGCTTCCCTGTGTGCCCTGGGAGGTCCCAGCAGCCGAAACCTGACTGATGCCATCTCCCCATTTATATCTCAGCTGCCCTCCTGCCACATCCCAATGGTCAGACCCACAGACCTGTGGGGATGGCAGAGGCAGTGCCCTCCCAGCACTCAGATGAAAACCCTCCCTAAGCCTCCCATCCCCTATTTGCCCCTTTTAAAGCTGCTGTGAGGCAGCTGAGCAGCTAATGGGTGGTTGCAGGCGCAGGGCTGGCTGCAGGATGCAGCTCCCCCCACCTCGTATTTCAGCACTGATTTATGACAAGTGGACTCACGTTTCCATTAACTGCAGCTCTCTTGTTTGACCCCTCTGCTTCGAGAGGCGGACTCGGCATTAAACTCCCATCAGCTTTCAGTCCTGCTGACCTCAGCCCCAAAACACGCAGTGATGTTTTACATCAGCCCAGCACATTCCATTAATGCTCCCCCAGCTCAGGACCAGCAGCTGCTCTGCTCGCACCGGCAGGGGCACAGACACCATTAAGCATCACCTCTGCTCCAAAACCCAGCCTGCAGTTACTGGCTGTGGCTGGAGGTTTCCAAGGCCAGGCTGGATGGGCTCTGGGTAAGCCTGATCTGGCTGAGGGCATTCAGCCCACAGCAAGGGTTGGGGGCGAATGATCTTTGAGGTCCCTTCCAACCATTCTAGCATCCCAGGATTCTTACTGGGGAAGCCCAAAAGCTCTTAAATACCTCTTCATGTAGGGGCTGCTCTCTTGGCACTGCCATGTACCAGCTGCTCACAGTGGGTTCCCCCACCACCTCAAGGAGGTGCTGCTATAAAAATCCCAAATGTTTTTAAAGAATCACAGCATCATTATGGTTGGAAAGCACCACTGAAAACACCAAGTCCAACTGTCAACCCATCCCCACCATGACACCAAACCACGTCCCTCAGTGCCACGTCTGGAACACCTCCAGGGAACCCCCACTCCCCAGCAGCAGTGCCAGTGCCTGAACACCCTTTCTGAGAAGACATCTTTCCTAGCAGCCAACCTTTGGCAGCTTACACCTCCAAAAGGAGCTAAGCTGTGGCAGAACTCCCATTACATGTTACTCCCTTTGTTCCAGCATTAGATGTGCATTAAATTAACCCCAACTCAACCCCACTGGTGGTGACTGCAGCGGCAGCTATTAGGGTGGGAAGAGAAAACACTTGTATGCACTCAGCCTCCTGTAACACGCTGGGGATGAGTGACACAATTTGCAGAAACCCTCCAAGGTGGCAGCAGCTCTCAGATCAGCCAATTCCATCACCAAGTTCAAACACTGACTTAAAGCGTTTTCTCATCTAATCCCCTTTCAACCAAAGATGAGAAAAATGAGCAGAAGAGGAAGAAGCTGGCACAGAGTGAGATGATTCAAATCGCTCCTTTCCAGTTCCTCAATTCACCTGTTAGGGGGCTGCCATAGCTGGGAATTTCAGTCTCTGGAGCAATCAAAGGAAATTAAATTCAAGGAATGAGGCTTTATGCACTCAAAGCTTCATTAACCCCATCACCTTTTAATTAAATACGTGAGCATGAAATTTTGGGTAGAGGAAGCATTTGCCTTCCTGACACTGCTCAATTTTAAAGGCAAGTCAGTACTCACCTCCTACAGAAGAACACTGGGGTCGCAAACTTTGGACCTCTCCAGCTCCACAACAGTTATATTAAAAACGTGCTAGGAATTACTGGCACGGAGCGCAGCCCCACCACCTGAACCATGAACCAGGATCCAACCCTACGTGTCGGTTCATCTCGGAGAAAAATAAAGTTGGCCAGCCCCATCAAGGGAGATGCTTCAGGTTGGGAGGGACCTTAAAGATCATCCAGCTCCAACCGTGGGCTGGCTGCCCCCCACCAGGCTGCCTACAGCCCAGCCATGGCCTCGGGCAGCTCCAGGGATGGGCATCCACTGCGCTGGGAGCAGAGCCAGCGCCTCACCGCCCTCTGAGCGAAGGATTTCTTCCTAACATCCAACCTAAATTTTCCCTCTTCCAGTCTACAGCCACGTCCAGCAAGACCAGAGCCATGGAGAAGGAAGCAATATGAAATCCCCTCCCTGGTCTCCAAGTGGCTCTGAAAGGAGCTTGCCACCTTATGCTGGCTGCCTTGCCAAGCCATGCACCTCACGCCCATCACCAGGTGAGCTTATACACTCCCCCCACATGTGGGCAGAGGCAACAGTAATAGATCAGACTTCAACTGTTTGCCTTTTTCCCCCTTCTCTTTTTTTTAAAGCATCTTTTGGGGAAGAGGAACTGCCTTCTTTTGCCAGCACACACTGCTTGTATCTGCATTTTAGTGCTGACCTACGTATTTCAGCTCTTTTAACTGTTTCAGAGAGGACAGCAATGAAAGCAAGCATTTGAAGAGATTGCTTTCTTCAAAACCATCACATTCCATAACAGCCACACATCGTGCAGCCTGTGACACTTCCCTTTCCACGTGCACCCCATGACACACAAACATGTGCAGCAATGCCTCCAAGGGATGCCACAGCCCTGAGCCGACGCTCTGCCCAATGGAGTGAAAAAGCACAGCCCCATTAACCAGCAGCAGGACGGACAGGCAATTCCTTATGCTTACAGCAGCCCGTTATTTGCAGGTTAATTGCTGCACATCCAAAATAATGTTCTCGTTCTGATTTCATAGCAGCCATATTCTTTTATATGGAGCATGGAGAGCTGCTTGCTGCTGTAGGATGCCCTTGGTACTACCAAGGACAATTTCAATGCATCGAGCGTGACAGGCTCTTGCTGAATGTGAAAATAAAACATCACTTACGCTTCCTCAGCCTTTGACACCAACAGAAGGGGCTTCATGCTGCAGCCCTGCCAACAAAGAGCACACGGATGCTGTGGTGCTTGAAGCGTTCCCAGCACAACACAGCTCTGGAAATCTCAGCTCTGCAAACCCTTTGCTGTGTGCAAGATGGTCCCCTCAAGTGCACGTAGCAGAGGAGTGAGGAGGACACATGGTGAGCACACACGGGTGTGCTGCAGCCAAGGGAGGCTGTTTCCAATGCAAACCTGCACACACATGGAGTTCTGCTCTGCACTCCTGATACTATCATTTTACAATGACAGTATTTCCCAACCCAGTTTCTATCTTGTTCCACATTCCTCTGCTCCATGTAGTAATTAGTAATGCCAGCGTTCTGGCTGGATTGCTACAGCTCCATTAATAATGCAGGAGTAGTAAGGGAGAGAGAAGAAGAAAAGAGGCTTGAAGGTTAAAAGCAATAAGAGAATGCATTCTGGGGGGCAGCAGAAGGGAGGGAGGAGGAAGAGGAGTGACAGCCTCCTGAGATTATCAGCTGCATACCTCCAAACCTACCATTCCTTTCAGGTGGAAACACTGGGTGAGTCAGTCATGCCTAACTAGGAGATAACACGTGAACGCCAAATGACACACCGAGGAGATTTCTACTAAAGGAGAAGAAACCTTGTGTTTCACCTTCCCTTTCCCCTGGCAGCAATGCTGCCTCACCACTTGCTGTCTGCATTTCTCCGTTACTCACCATTCCAAAGCCAGAGGCTCTGGGCAGCCACTGATGACACGCAGTGACGTTTCACCTCTCTGAGGGCGCTCTGCAGACATCAGCCCATCTCTGCCCACTCACTGACAGACCTTCAGTGCCCACAGTCGCACTGCTCGCGGTGCACCTTCACCCTGTGGCTCTGCTGAAGCTTTTTATCTCATGTGCTCCGGACCTGAAATAGGTGCTGGATAGTGGTAGACAAGCCAGCATCCCCTCCTGCTTCTAAAGGCAGGGACTCTCTTGCAACACAGGGGGCAACTCCCCCAACAGCAATGGCTCCGTCCCCATAAGGCAGCAAATGAAGCTGTCTTCCACTGGCTCAGCTGGAAGCTGCTCCCCACCTACACACAGCACAGAAATACAAGAAAGCTCTGTATCTGGTATTGATTCCTCAGCTGTTCATGCTGAGTGAAAGCGGGCCACAGAGGCTGCATTGCCTACTGCATGCCAGGCATCCTGCAGCTCATCTGGGGCTCGTTCTGCTCCAGCTCAGAACAGCAGCCTCTTCTGAAGGGCAGTGCAAGCTGCAGTTTTCTTGAGGATTTGCACACTAACTTAAAGGTCATTCAGCAGGACTGACCAGCCATGCCATTTCTCCCCCAGTGTTTGGCATTTCCACTTCCCTTAGTGCCAGGCCTCTTGTTAGTATGTCTGAAACAAAACAACACAGGTGCTGCTCCCATTAGCTGAGGCTGGAATCACATCGTTCTTCCCATGCATCCACGTATATCAGTTACTACTTCTCATCAGTACAGCTCTCTCTTTCAGCTCAGAGAATTATCTGCCAATCCTCCAGCTCAAAGGACTGCCCAGGAGGATGGAATGCCAGCAGGCTTATTGGGATGAGCTCATGAAAGAGGGGCAAAGAAGGAAAAGGCTGAAAAGATCAGCTTCAGAGCTGCATGGCTTTGTCAAAGAGCCCATTCAAGTATCACTTCCTCTGCAGGGAGGAAGTGAGAAGGGCTGGAGGTCCTCTGACACAGCCAGCTTCCCCTCCATGACAATGATATAAAAGGGACCAGTGTTTGAAAAAAGAGGAAAGCAGGCCAGCCCTGAGCATGCTGTGACCAAATTAGGAAACAAACTCAATTGACAGCCTCCAAAATGGACATCAGCTGCAGCAGCACTGCGCTAGCCCAGGAAGTCTGATGACTGTGTCATCTGCTGAAACCTGTTTATGTGCAAACAGAAAGGAGAAGCAAAACATTTCCTCATGCTGCATAGCTCAGGCTATGGCATCTGGGTGCTCTGGCCCCAAGGAAGAGGCAATCATTCAGCCACCCTGCCACAGAGCTATGCAAAACCTCTGCTGCTGACTCATGGCCCTCCAAAGATTACTCTGCCCTGGAAGCACTACAGTACAGGACAAGGTGTGTGCAGAAAGTCTTGTTTCTGTTGGATTGGTATTTTCTTTTTTTTGTTGTTGTTTTTAGTGGTTAGCTGAAGCAGATGAAGCTGAGGTTAGAGATCAGTGATTACTATGAGAGGAATGTGAGGGGGAGGAAAGAGAGACGAAAGATGCAGCATTTTGAGTAAGGTCAGAACAATGTTTTTAAATTGGCTTTGAGAACAGCCTTTTTCCATCCCCTCCAACCTCCATTTCACCACAGCAGCAAAATGCTGATGCATCCACTGCGATGCTCTGCAAACACAGGTAGCACCACGCAGGTTCTCACCCCAAACTCACCCCTGCTTTTGTAAGCGGCACTGGGGAGGGCACCTCCCCAGGAGATGGACTCGATGAGCCTTGTGGGTCCCTTCCAACTCCGGATATTCTATGCCCTGTCCTAAGCTGACCCCGCAGACCCAGGGCAGCTCAGCACCACTGCTACCTGCTGTGACACAAGAGGCCAGGTTACTTCATGCTTAAAAATCAAACCAACCGAGCAACCCGAGCGCTCTGCTCCGTACAGAGGTTTAGGGTTTCTCCCTGTTAGCGATCAGCTTACACTACTCCCTCTCTTCTTGTTGTTCCGCTTTGTGCTGACCTCTTTCAAAGGAACCAGGAGACAAAGGCCAAGTTCACAGCTCTGGCAGCGGGTCCCTGGGCCCTGCTCTGCCCCAAGCACAGTCTGCAGGTGGGGGCAGCCCCAGCTGGTTGGCCATGGGGCAGCTTGACATCTGCCATATTCTCACCTAAACGAGGGGCAAACAGGGCTGTGGGAAAGGGGTGAGATGCTGCCAGGTGCCATTATACAGCCAAGCTGAAGTTCCCAACCTACACAAAGCCAAGTGCAGCCTGTTACCTCTGGCACTTTCCTTGGAGAAGGAATAAGGCTGTGAAGGAGAACAGCAGTGCCTCTTACGGACCTGGATGAGGTACTCACTGGCCAGGAAACAGCAGCAGAATTGTCTTTTCCCTGAATGGATATTGCTATATAAGGCAGAAACGAAGCACAGGAGTAAGCTTTGTTGCTTGAAATTGCACTGACTTACGCAGTCTATTTTTAAGAGACCACTTTGAGTTCTTGCTTTCAGCAGCTCTTTTCTTTGTCTCCTTTAAGAAATAGATACCCATTTACACTGACCTCTTTCTCAAGTCCACTTTCAAGTGGGGCTTTGCCCTCTCCTCTGTCAGACCCATTTATCACATGAAGCATTTCCAGATATTGCTGCATAAACAGACCTGACCTTGTAAGAGCAGCAGCACCTGAGCTCCCATGGTGGAACCTTCCAGGTGAACTGCTGGCACAGCACCTGCAGCCCACTGGCACGCATCCCAAAGGATGGTAGCAGGGATACAGACAAGGCAAGGACTGTCTCGGGTTCAGGAGACAACTTGGGTGCTGTTTCTTTCCCTAGAGGCTCCCTTTAGGGCAGGGGACAGCTGCTAATGCAGCAAGCAGGCATGCACCATGATGCTGGAAAGCAGCAAGAGCCCTGAGCACACAGCTTCCCCTGCAGCCCCCTACAAGGGAAGGGCACGGCCCAGCACAAGGCTTGGGATGAGGAGATCTCCTGATTCTCAGCACTCCCCACGCAACTTTGACCCTGCACACCCCGATGGGACGAAACACGTGGTCGGGCACGCGCACGCTTCCTGAGCAGGACTGTACTTTTAAGGCTTTGCTGCATCAGGAGCAGCCTCCTGTTATCTACCTTCCTTTAGGACTTGGCAACGAGGTCTGACAGGGCGTTACCTGCCGCCTGCAATCACCTCAGCACCCTCAATCACCTTCGGCCTCGGTCTCTCCCTCTTGCCCATCCCTTTGGGAAGAGATACGGAGATGACGGGCGCTCCCACCGCAGCACTGCTGCCGATAGCATCGCCGCTCGCCCTGCAGGGCTCCTGCTGATGGCTTTCAGTGTCCTTTTATGGAAGAAAAATGAATCGCCTGCCCAGCCACGAGTGCCTTCGAGCCGAGATGACAGACGGAAAGTTGCCATTTGTTGTGGTTTTGGCAGTGAGCGAGCAGAGCGCGTTCCCATGCGCGGCGCTCATTTAAAAAGGGCGCAGCAGAGGCACTGAGCTGGAGGAGAAAGCTGGGAGCTGCAGAGCTGTGGGTTTCCAGGCATGCGGAGCTGAGGGGGAGGATGGAAGAGTCCTGAAAAGGGCCCTGAGCTTTCTGCTGGATCACACAAGCTGGGGATGGGCTTCCAGGCAAAGGCACACGCAGGCGTGAGCGCTCCATTCCCAAATCCCGCCAGTAAAAGCAGCAGCAACACCATGCTTCCATTTCTCCCCCATCTCCACAAATTCTGCTGAACCACATTCACACAGACAGGGGAGGAGGGGAAGTTAAACACAGGAGATGGGCCCTAAGGTCACTGCCACCAGGAAGAAGTGACAGGGGTTTGCCATAAACAAATGCCATCGTCAGCTCTGCTCTGCACTAAAGCTGCAGGGCTACGCCATCAGCGACAAGCAAATCCAACCAACCAGGCTTCAACCAGGCACTGCAGACAGTAGTGATCAAAATGGCTGAACAGAGAGTGAAACAGGACCAGGGGGCCTCTGAAATGTTTGCAGCGCCATCAGGAAGCAGAATGAGACAGCAGACTCCTAACAGTGGGGAAAACATGTTGCAAAGCAAGGAGAACCAAGTAATTCTCCACATGCAAATCCTACTCTGAGGCATTTGGGACAAGCTCAGTTGCCCCATAACACACCTGTAGCTGGATCCTAGGTGGCAGGGGTTGCCTTGTTTTGTGACTCTGGATGAGGCACAGCTGTGTGCCTCGTTATTGCAACAGGTAGAGAGATCACAGAGCCTACAGCACACCCCATTAGCTGCTTTTGTAACCTTAGATCTGTTTTGCCATTTCTTATTTCAGCAAGAAATGCTGCTCCCACTGAAGTCACTGAGAACCATACAATGTGACTTATTAGCATGGGCTGTGGATGCAGCGTTAGCACCCTGCTAAGAAAAGCCATGTTCAGACACAGCTTGCTAGGCAGAGCTCCATACAAGCTTAAACCTGTCTCACTCCTAGCAGAAAATGAAGGTGAAGACCAGCTGGATGCATCTGCTCCTAGCCAGCACCTTGCACTCAATCCTGAGAAACACCAGCAGCTTGAAAATAAGTCCTTAAAACATCACTCCTCTGTTCCACAAATTAAAAGCGCACACAAAGACTGCTGTGCTCAGAGAGCCCAAGCCAGAGACACAGAGCTGATGGCAGGGATCCATCCCACATCTCCACTGACACCCACATCTCCAGCACAGCAGTGGGGACACCCAGCAGGCAAACTCGTTCCCTAAGCACCACCTCATTAGCAGGATGCAATGCAGAGCCCTGAGAACAGGAGAGGCAGCTGCCCCATCCCAGAGCAATGCAATTTAACACTGCAGCCATGTGTAATCGCCTCTTTGCATCCAGTCAGCAGACAACTTGGTTCAAATTAGCAAAAATCCTAAGGCACACAAAGGAGTTCTAAGGGAAAGTGCTGGAAATGCAAGTCCTTGTGATGCGGCTGTAGGCTTCAGCTTCAGGTTTTGAGCTCTCCAGCACCCAGAGGGCCAGCACTGCTTCATGCACACACAATTTCCATGGCAACAGCAGCTCTCACCTCTCCATCTCTGGCTGGCTGAAAGCCCTGCAGTGCTTTGTGCTGAGACTGCAAAGAGGGGGGAGCCCTTCCCAGGCCACAGCAAGGCACTGGGATGGCAGCGAGCAGCTGGGAACAAAAGCTTTGCCTTCCTGGACAATACAGGACGTTGGGAGGAGGGAGGCAGAGCAGAAGTAAAGGGTTTCCTTTCCTGGTGGGAAACAGAACTTTTCCCATTGTGCAGAAGCGCACGCTCACTTCCCAGCGCTTCGGAAGTCAGCAAGCAACTCGTATCCCCCGTGGTTTTACCCAACTGCCAGCTTTGCTATGTCGGAATGCAGGGAGGAGAAACACGCATGGTTAGCAATGAGAAATTCAGGGTAAGATGGAGGCTGACCAAACTGGCCAGCAAGCCTGCTGCTGCCGGGAACCTGCTCAGTGCACAAAGCCCTTCTGGGAACAGAGGGGCACTGAGCAAAACCTCAAAGCTCCAACAGGCCCTCGTGTCAGCTTGCTGAGTGACAGCTGCCTCCCTCCCTCCCACCCCAGCTCAGACAAACACAGTAGGTTTTATTCTTGGGTAGCTGGGGCAACAGCTCTCCTCGACTCATTAAGCTTCTCCTCCAGCCTGCAGTTAGCAATATTAAGATTCAAGCCCTGGCCACCTCAGAAAGAGCTCAACTTCCCCCGGCACAGCTGGAGCCTCAGCAGCCTCAGCAGATGGCATGGGCTCATCTGCATGCATCCATGGACACCCACTGAGCTACAGACAGCGACCAGCAGCTCTGCCCATGGCTGAGGTTCTAACAGCTGAGTTCTGGTTCCTGCGAGGTGCCAGCGGGTCAGACTACAGGAGATGTAGGTGTGATGCACAGGGATGCACAACCTCTGCATGCCTACAGATCTTCCTCTGTTAAGCCCAACCCATGTTCAGCCAGGAGTGCTTCCAGCTGGTTTCCATCACTTATTTTACAGCGCATCCATATCTGGCCCAAACACCCCATGCAAGATGTAAAGGAAAGCCAGAGCACGAACACAAACTCTCCAAGCAAGATGAAGGATCCAGGTGATAGAGCACAGAAACACAACAGGACCACCACCTGGTCCCCTTCTCCCCACCCTGTAAAAGCCTGGATGTTTCCAGAGGCACCTTCTGACCTTTTGCTTTCTGTACCTCCCCTCGCTGTAGGTTCAGCTGTGCAAATGCAGCCCTTCCAACCAGAGAGGGACTCCTTCCAGGATCAGTCATCACCACCCCAGAGTCTGCCAGAGGCACTGCTAGTAAAGCCAATGCATCCTCTCCAACCTCTGCAGAGTTCCCATAGAGGAAAGGGATAATCTAGCCCTTTCCTCCCTGAAGGCAACGGTTTCCTGCGAGCAAGAGCATTAACTTAAATTCCTCATACTGGAAAGAGACAAGATAGCAGGGAATGAGAAGAATCACCAAAGTTGCTGCTATGAGACAACACCACATCCTGCTGTCCCTATTCTTCATCCTTGCCTTCAAATCCTAAAGTCGTTCAGACTTCTAAGAAGAGCTCTAAGCTACTCAGCAGATTTTCAGCTAATGAATCAACACAAGCTGTCCAGGAAACCAGGAATCCAGCCCACTGGAATGCTGCAACCCCAGGGCAGGGGGAGGGGAATGGACAAGCAGCATCATTCCCAGCATAGGAAGGAAATGAAACAGCAAACCAGAAGGAAAGGAACATTTCAGCACCGACCTCTTATCACAGTTTCTGTGCCACTCTACACATTTTAGGGGAAAAAAAAAAAAAAAAAAGCATTCAAAAAAAATTTTTTTTGCACATTTGGAACGTTTGTGTTTCTCGAGGCTGAATTCCGCTCTGTGCTGCTGACACACACACATTTTGAAGACAGCTTGGGTTTTGCAAAAACAGATTTAAAACAAAACAAAACAAGGAAAGCGGAGTTGAACACGAATCGACAGTGCCACCTAGTGCCCTGCACAGCTCCTCCCTGCATTTCTTCCCAAACTGAAGGTGGAGGTGGGCACTAGCAAAACCAACCCGGATATCAGACCCCTCCTCAAGAAAGCAAACTTCACTGCTGGCAACTTCAGTCTCTACAGACGACAGAATTTGGCTTTCTCTTGCTTTCCCAGCACAGGCCAACAGCCATACTGCTTACAAGAGCCCAACACTACAGCAGCTACAAGCCTAAGTCCAAAGCACCCACAAACTCTGCTGCAGGAGTATGCAGCTCTGTGAGCACAGCACGTGATTTAAGCGTAGTGGTTAACAGCACACATGCTGCCTTGTAGCTTTGTGACAAACACCAATAGTGCATTGGCCACCAGATGTGTGCAGGGCTCTGCTTATGTTGAGGAAACTGAGAAGCAGTTTTTACACTTCTATTTTTCCCTAGAACAGACAGTGCAGAAGCACAGCAGCCAGTTTTCCCCCATTGGACCCTATGATTCTTCTTTTATGGCTATTAGCAAGCTTTAGGAAGAGCACAACGATTTTCTGCCCTTTGAATTGACTTCTTCAGACAAGTTTCTGACCATTCCAATCAAACCTGTATTCAAGTGACAGCATAACAGAAAAAGGTAAGATGTTAAGAATAGTTTGTATAGGCTTGTTTCAGCTCATTCTCCAGAAGTTTCATTAGACAAAGTATTACAATTTGCCTTTCAAACACCTGGCTCCCTGCTCACTTAAAACATTTCTGTATATGCAAGACAGCATCCTAAGGTTTTGTAGAAGCTTTTGTAGCCAACATCTTTCAAGCCTGCCACATGAAAGGGATTCTGTTGTCTGTATCAACAGTACCCTGAATACATCTCTCCAGACACACAGAACATCAGCAGGATCCAACAAATACCTTGACTGCTGCTCCATGCAGCCACACGAGACCTCAGCTCAGCTGAGGCTGCAAAGCACGAGCTGTGCTCAGCTCTGCACCAAGCACTCCAGAAGAGACCCAGTGGCAAATGTCACTCAGTTACCTTTCTGCAGCGGGGATTAGGGCAGCTGAACCTCTTCACATCGTTGTCCAGTAGAGCTGGGAAGTTACAGAAGGGACACCTGCAGCCCAAAATAAGAGGCTATTAATGCACGGTGCCAACAGTGGATTTAGTCAAAAAGCTCTGTGGTGCTTAACAGTGCTGCCAAGCAAATGCCTGCTGCAAGGATATGCTGACTGCTGTTCCTTTCCTCATATTTCTTCGATCACTTCCCTGTTTGCAATCAAAATGTCATATACTCAGCACTACTTTAGACTGTATGATATAGAGGATCAGCAAAGAGTTTGCAAGCGAGTCTTAAGGGAGACAGCTGTATTGAGCTTTAATCTGCTCCCAGCCAAAGGCAGGCCAACCTGAGTAAAAACAGCCTGGCAGGCAGGAGCCTGAAATAGCAATGCAGCTCCGTCCCACAGCTGACACATATTTAGGGGCTTGGGGAACTCTTTAACACCAGTTTGATCAGTTTGCACCTCGCACTGGGCACTGACCTGACAAGCTCATCTGCACAGGCAGCAGCCACCTCCTCCTCGGCTTTCCGCTCGTAGTATTTACACAGGATGGTTTCTGGAAGCACCTTCTCCAGCTCGCTGGTGGGGAACGAACACGTGCAACTGCCTTCCATGCAGCTGAGCTCTGACTGCGGGTGGAAAAGAGCTCAGTCTCAGTATGATGCTAGTGTCAAACCAGTCAGTGCTTGGAACATCCCACATAAACCAGAGCAGAGCCGTGCTTAGAGATAAACAGATAATCAGCAAGTGACTGCCAGAAAGCAGGCTTACTATGACAAGAACGTGGCTGGTTCATCAAATGGATCAGAACTCAAAACATGTATTGGACATGAAGATGCTTGCTGATAGGTTGGATCACAGTCCACAAGCACCAAATTCACCGTGACCTCAAGGCAGCCCGTTATTTCTGCACGTGTTTGTGACCAACGTGTTACGTTCCTGGCAATACGGTCATAGAAAATACAGCTACGTTCACATGTAACAGAGATCCCAGAGTACCAAAGTACCCTGCAGTCCAATTATTATACCCAGCACAGTGTACACTTCAGAGCAGGTAATAATTCACATACAGCTCAGCTAGATATCAGGATACTGCTAACTGCTCCCTTACCAACTCTGGATCAACTCTGGCAACTGTCCCAGGAACAGCAGCATTCGTGACACTGTTGTTGGTAGCACCATTGAGGAAACAGCCCCCAAATTAAGCTGGGGTCACAAGGAAGTGATGAAGGACAAGTATTTTTAGCTAGGAAGGGACTGGCCAAGTCAGAGATGACACCACATCATGCAGATACCACTGGTTCATTAAGTAGGGAATCAGAACCAGATGAGTTCAAGTTATTGTTACTATGAATGCTGTAGAAAGTTCTCCTAATGATCCATTTCAATTTGTTCAGCATGAAGCACACAAGATGGAGGTCAACAAACTAAAACCTCACAACCCAAACCCCATTGGAAAGTTGCTAATGGTGAGGTTGACTCATTGGATTGGCATTTCAAGACAGCTCTGATCAAATACTTCTCAGGGAGTGTGGCTACATCTGGTTTAAGCTACAAAACTATGCAAACAGCAACGTGATCACCAAACAGCAATTTATCCATTTTCCCTTTGTCCAGTTGGGAAATTCTTACCTTCCCAGAGCCAAAGACTGCCTCCTGAGCATATTTAATTAGGCACTCCTTGCAGAACAAGTGACCATCTGCACACTGAGTTAGCTCTTCAAAAGCAAACTCCCCATAACAACAGCGGCACTCTATCATCTGACCATCCTGCAACACAACAGAAATATTAGCAACAGCAAGAAACAAATAGGAATCAATAGCTATAGCAACATACCAACACAGTGCTGCAAATAAACACCCCGTGACATGAGTATGTACAACTGCAAGCTACAAACAGGGACAACATTAATTAGGAGGAGGAGCCACAGTTACACACCATTCCATCAGATATCCTGCTCAGCGGTCAGAATCCACTAAGCAAAACCAGAAACTCAGTTTTAAGTAACTTAATACCCACACGTCCGGTTTGGCAGATTCCAAAAAGCCAAAGAACACATGGTGTTTTAGTAATTCTGAGCTCACAGGCGTACAAGCATCTTGAGCTGGGGAAGCTGTGACTGCAGAGAAGCAACAGAGCACACACACCATTCGCGCGGGGAAAAGCAAGCTTCAAATCTGCTGCCCTCTAAAGGAACAGCCACCCAGCTGCCTGCAGTTACCCTGCCTCGGCCTCCTCACCACAGCTGTGAGCGTGTGCCCACTTATTGAAACGTCCAGTACCTCCTGTGAAGTCTGAAGAGAAGCGGCAATTGCGAAAGAAAAAGCAATCCAAAGCAACAGAACCTATCTCAAACTTTCCTCCACCCAAAAGGGGAAGCCCCATTTTCAGGTTTTTAAAGAGCCCATGCTGCAAAGGAGAAAGGCCTTCCTGCTGGCAGAGCTCCAAGAACAACAGCAAATCTGCTTCGAAGTCTCAAACAGCCTAACATCAGTAGCAAGAGCGAGCCTGGTGCGATTCCATTGCAGTGTTTGTTCTGGCCAGTAAAGATACAAGCAGTAGCTGACTGAATTACTGCAGATCATTATGTGCATCAATACTGTCTTGCTGGACTCAGCTCGTCTACCTCATCCAAAAGCCAGCCAACACACACTGTGCAGGTTTTGCCAGCTCAGCAAAAGCAGCACAGTGCAAATGCAGTAGTTCTCCCCTCCAGAAGCCAGGAAATTCTGAAGTGCTATGTGCAGAACAGCACCTATGTGTGAGCTGACCTCAAGGGATCACGTGATATACTGACCTTCTGATACTGTTCCTCATTCATCTGCAGAGCAAGGAGAAAGTCTGCATGCTGTAAAAGAGACGTGCATCTTTATTTACAGAATACATAAAGCAGTTTTCCAGCCTCTACACCCATTTACATTATCTCAAGATTTACAGCCCACCACAAAAGGCACACTGTCTGCTCACAACATCACTCAGCCCATCCCTCCAGTCCATTAAGATATTTATGATTCAGCTAAAACAGACAGGGGGAAGGCAAAGGCAGCAAGAACAAAGAACCAAATTCTACATTATGAGGGGCTGCCCTTTCATGTCCCTACGGGCAGAGATCCACTTGATGGGCCTCTCCAGCAGAAGCCCCAAGGAATATTATCATTGCTTTTAAAAGGAGGCACAAACCATCTGCTTAGGAGAAGCTGATCTTTAAGAAGCTACTTCAGAAAGGACTGTATGTGCAGAAAGGTGAATTCTCTCTGGAAGACAACACAGCAGCAGGTGTTGCAGGGTTCTGCTTTGAAAGACACAGACCTCAGTAAGGGAAGAGATGTTCTGGAGCCTGGAGTGCCAAGCTCTGCAAGGCAGTGAACAAGCAGACTGCCTGGCAGCAGAGAGGTCAGTGTAGTGAGTTACTCAAAGTTCTGTTCAGTGTTTGAGTCTCAGTAAGAGGCAGATTTCCACGTCCAGGGCAAAGAGCTCTGCAGCCATCTGCACCACCAAGCCAAAGCAGTTCCTACCACTCACCTCTGCCATCTCTTTAACTTTTTGCTCATAGAATTCCTGCTCCAGCAGCACTGGTGGGAGAAGTGAGAGCCTGTCATAGGACCTCCAGTGCCGCCTCTTATTCTCCAGAAAGAACATCCGCTTCTCAATCTTCACATCACCTAAACCAGAGTTACAGACACCATGAAGCAGGACAGAGCAGCAAGAACAAAGCTCAAATCCTTCCTCCTCTACACACCTCCAGCTACACAACTTCAAAACCTCCCTGTACCGAGCAGATGTGCTAACGAAGAACATTCCAAAACAGGTAGCAGACAGTGACAGAAACATTGCTGTTTTGGGAACATATCCCCTTTCAAGGACGGTCCTTTCTAGTGTAAGCCAGTTCTGCTTACCACAGTCATGCAGAGGGGCACAATACACACTGCTTGTTATTTACCTTGCTCAAATTTGAAATCTATATATGAATACTGATTCATTTCTTTTCTCCTTTTTCGTTTCCCACTGGTTTCCGGAGACAGCTCCTGCCATTTTTTGATGGCATCTGAAAAGGCCTGAAAACAAAACAAAAAACAACATGCAGATTTAAGTCCCTTCTGTTCTCCAGGAGAAAGCAGCAGCACACAGCTCAAATCAAAGCACTGTACAAACAGTGCACAGGACTGAACTAAAACAGGAAAGCCAGGCAACACAGAGGCACGCAGATCTCTTCCCTTTGTCCACTTTGCTGCTTTATGTACTCATAAAGCAATCGTTCCATTACAACAACGCAGCCACCAGGCAGAGCTGAATGGAAGCTTGCACTGCCTCAGCTATTAACACTAATACAGCTGCTGTCCACACTGACGCAGAGCTGATCTTTTTTCCTTTAAATTGAATTCCTCTTCTGAAGGTCTACAGTTAGAACCTGGCTTTGTTCAATTCAAGCACTCAGTGCTCAATCAAATGAAGAGGAACAGTGCTTTTAGCTGCAGTCAAGTACTGAAAGGGTAGAGAGAGAAGCTCAAGCAAGAGAAGCGTATCAAAAACACATCCAGTCACAAGCTTGCAACTATATTCATATTTAGCCTGGTGATACTCCGGAACAAATTTCTTTGCAGTTCCATTACTGTGAAAACTTCTTCAAAGAATGTAATGATTCATTTCATAAGTCATAATTGTAAGAAACAGGGCAGTGAGGCTTGGCCTTCTCCTCAGTTACATGCTGTCACTTACAAACTAGTAACAGCAGTTGAGTTAAATGTTTTAAGACTTGGCTAAATGTCTTGGTTTTATTGGCAATTACACCCCACTTCCGCAAAGTACAGGAGTACCTTTGAGTTTAATGCATCACTTATCATAAACTAGCCACCGTTTCATCAATTATTCTGTCACAGAAAAGTAAAAGCTTCCTGCAGCATTCTATCTGGCTGATGAGTTTTGCAAGAGTCTACCAAGCAAAGACTTCTTGAAAGGAAAGGAGGATGATTAAAACAAAAAACCCACAGAGAAACCCCACGTAACCACACATCCAGAGGAGCAAGTGGCAAAATAAGGCTAAAAGACATCACACTGCTCCCCACAGGCAGCACAGGTAACCCTGGGAAAGACAACAGACTCGAACAGGAGAACCTTTCGTGTGATTGCATAGTGTCCCTTGAGTTCATGTAGTGCCCACTTAATGTCCTGGCTGCTCAGCATCTTGAAGTCTGCCATGAGAAGGTCAGCTGCCTGAATAAAGCACCGCTGATCGAGCGGGGCAAGCTTGGAGAAGTCAAAGTAGTCCACTTTAGGCACCTGAGGAGGAAATGCAAAAGATGAGAGAGGATATAAAAAGACTTGCTACACATACACACACATCTCAAGTACTCTCACAAGATAGGAGCCTTCTGCAGGACCTCCCCAAACTGTGGCACCCTGTTCTGAGCACACATCTAAGCAGCAGCTGGGAGGACAACATGGACGTGAAGGTGCACGCTGTGCTCCTGGCAGGACACAAGACAAGCAGCTTAAAGCTACTGTGTGCATCAAGTAGGGAGACTTGCACTTAAGAGGCTGAAAAGCAACGCGTCAGGGTCACACAAAACAGTCCTCAGGCCAAAGCACTTCAAGTGACAGAATGACCAAGAATTCCTACAATAGATGTCACAGCGGGTGGCTGACAGGCAGGCAAGCCCGAGGGGCCTGCTGAGGGCACAAAGCAGACAAGAGGCAGCTGTGCAACAGCAAAACAAGAGTCTTGAAGTCATCTTGCAAGCAGCTATTGCTATTAACCACCACCTGAATTGCACCTAGAGGCCTAACAAAGCATGGCTCAACAAGGAGCTCTGCAAGCAAACACAGAACCACACGCCCCACGCTCACTTCATGTTGGACAGGCTGGAGGTGTGCTGTAGATGAGGGTATTCTCACTTGCCTTTGTCTCATCTTGGCTGGCAAGCAGGCTGCTGGTGGGATTTAAAACCATCCTGCCTTCCTTCTTTGGGTAATCTGGGTTTTCCAGAAGGAAGTTACAAAGTCTGGAAAGAAAACTATAGTTAGTTCAGGTTTGGGGAGCTCAGGCTCATTCCTCACTGGTACAATTGTTAGCATCCTCTAACAGAGGACGGGCAGGCAAGCCACAGCCTGCCCTGTGAAACCAAGAGAGGCCTCAGGCTGGAACAGATTGAAAATAAATGACTGAAAATTAAGCAAAGAATTATCAGTTGCATGAGAGCAGAAGGGAAAGCAAATAGAATGTCTTTCAGCAATTCCATGTGCCTACACGGAGCTCATACAGGTCAGCTACTCATCAACATAAAGCTCCACGCAGGGGGAAAATCAGGCTTGATTCCCACCCACAGGCACACATGTGAGCAACACCTCCTTGGGCTACGTGACTCCATCCTGCACCACTGCAAGTGGAGGAGTGCTCACGTTCTGCTGGGAGGAAACACTGTGAAGACTGCTCAAAAAGGAACAACTGCAGCACAGCAGCATTAACTGAGACAGCTGACATCCACCACGCCACACACAGCTATGGAAAAACAAGCACACAAATCCCTGTAACAACTGCAATAGGCTGAGGTCTTCCTGGTCAGAAGATTACTGAATCAAATTTTAATGAAAGCCTCCGGTCTTTAACTACTTTCCCATAAGAGCAGAGGCAGAAACAAGCTTAAAATTGTTTGCATCAGATACGTACTGCAAACACAGCTCTCATTGTCACGGAGCCTGAAGTCACAGTGGCATTGTCCAAGTGACACTGCAAACTGCTATAAGTGGGAGCAGCATTCAGAAAATGATCACTAAAAATAGCTGGCAAGTGACATCCCAGACAAACTGCTGCGTGCCCGAGGTCCTGCTGCAAACAATTGTAACTCTGTCAGGCAAATTTAGCTGAACTGAGCATTTCAGCTCCGGAAACCCTCCAGCAAGTGGTTTCGGAATACCCCACTGCTGAGATCCACACCCACTGCAGACAGCCCTGCCAAGGGGCTCTCAGCCTCTCCTGCTTGTCCTCAGCCCCTCTTGGCTGGGCCAAGGAACTCACCCTGGTCCTCAGTTTCCCCCGCTGCAGAACAACATCATTCTGGAAAGAGCTATGAGGAGCAATTAACATTCATAAAACTGTTTGAATAAGAAGGTGCTAGGTTGCAGCAAAGACAAAACTGCTGCTAATTTACATTCCCAATGTCAGAAATAGTCCCTAATTAAGAAATTTGAACCGGCATTCAGAATTAACCCGCTATCGAGGCACCATTTCTTCAGCCCTGTGTTCACATTCAAAGCAGAGGCATTGCTTTCTGTTCAACCAGGTATTGACATCTTGAGCCAGGAGCCCCTGGCCAAGCTGAAGGCTTCTTGCACACAAAAGCTGAATGGACGACACCCAGCTGGGAGCAGCTCTCACATCTTCCACATCAGCTGGAAGTTTGAAGACCATCCTATTAGAAAACAACAAAACATCCTGACGCTGAAGAAGTTTAATAGCTTCCATCTCCCTGCTTTTGTAAAAGATAACTGTTCTAATCCAGTGAAACAAACCACAAGGAGCTCAAACGCGAGGGCCTCAGCTGCAGCACGGTGCATTTGAGCTCTCCTGCCTTCTGGTGCTTTGAAAATCTCAAGATGTTAACCCTCAGCATCCAACAATGAGTTAAGTGGGTCCCAGCACACACACACACACACACATTTGTGGCACTGCTCTGTAATATCTGCACCCCAGGACACAGAGCCAGCTAAAAGCCTCATCTCTGGCCAAACCCAGCCACCCCCAGTTATTATATACCTCGAGCCTGATTCAGCTTGACACGCCGTGGAGATCAAAGAGCCCCTGCCAGCAAGGCTGCCCAGTGCCACGACCCATTTGTTCCGATACAAAAGACACGGTGACAATTCAAAAGACAGTTTGGTTAAAGGAATAAAAATATGGGGAGGAAATCTTTATCATCCAGTAACTCCGCCACGCGCCGCTGAGCAGACACTGTGGGCAGCCTGCAGGGCAGCCTGTAAGCACCTTTTCATCTCCCTGGCTCTGCAGCACACAATAGCAGAGAAGACATTCCGGGAGCAAAAAGGGAAGGAACGCATTAAGACTTACAGAAGGCGGGATTTAATTCCACCAGGCTTCACTAAATCCCTGCAGGATACAAGAACGGGTTTTGCACACAATCCCTGAGAGGGTCCTGCAGCCACACACCTAAATTCAACGGCCCAACTGCCCTAGGGATGAGTGTTGTGTGCCTCCTGCACTTCCAACACAGCCACCCACTGCCAAGTGCCCAGCGCAGGCACCTGAGAGCTTCTTGTGCTCAGCACGTCTCTGCTGCAGGGAAAGCACTTCCAGAAAAGGAGAAGAGCTGCAACCTGATCATTTCCTAACCAAGCAGCGTTTCTCCCAAGGCATGATTTCACAACACAGGTAAAGGGATAAGAAATCTAAGCATGATTCCATTAATTGGGCTTAGCTCCTTGCCACTCATTTACACCCAGTAAGCCTCACATACTTGAATACTGCTAACTACGGTTCCGATGCTAAAGGCATCAGATCCACACAAGATACAGTGAATCCTATGGCAACCAACACCTATTCTTCATTTTGGTCATGTAATAACTACACTGAAAGTGATTCAGTGACAGTTACAGAGAGAAGAGTGGGGCCACCCAACGTCAGCCATCATTTACCCCACGCTGCCCTTCCCCTGAGCTTCTGGTGCCAACACACACAATCTCTCACTCTTCAGCTGCAAAGCTTTACTCACCAGGGTGGGGAGATGTTGTAACTTATCAACAAGGTAAAGGACTTGTTTTAGTCTTTTGATTCTAGCGTGACTCTCAGAGATACCAAAAACATTTCTTAACAAGGAGCCTGGAGTTGCTGGTACAGGCAGCAAACCTTGGGGTGATTTCTCATTGCTTTTACTTCCCTCCTTGGCTCATATTTCTGCTCAATTTGACCAAAATCTGTCCATCAGCAGACACCTGGAATAAATCCTACTAGTCCTCAAATGTGTTTATCTGCAAAAGGTGGTTTGAGAGGAACTCAAATGATACCAACTGCTACTCAAGGGGATAAAAACCAACTTCATGGCATCAAATGAAGAAGTTCAGACCAGTGTCAGTTTTTATCTGGAAGAAGGCAGGAAGAGGCAGGAAATTAAGTAGGAAATTGATTCATACAATTCAAAATTTACCAACTCACCTCTGAGCTATGTTCTACAGAAGCCAACCCCTATTTCTGACACTCATCTCTAACAAGTCTGGTAACAGGAAGAGATGATATGTAATAGCTTTAAATCTCCAAATAACTAGTTAACGGAACATGCAAATTATCTTAAAAAGCAAAGCTGCAGCATGATGCCAGAATCATACAGGCTTTAAGAATAGCTCTATTACACATTTAAAAAGGAAATCCATGCTTTTTGGCACTACCAGCATAGTGCTGACTCCCAGCCTGGATACACTCAACAGCATTATTAGCAGGAAGGAAATGGAAGTGTGACTGCAGCCAAGCTGCTTTATGGTACACCCCAGCTCTCTGATCCATACTTACACGTTTAAGTCATAGCAGTCCTTGATGCTGATTAGCTCTTCAATATATTCCTTCCTCACATCTGGAAATCTCGCTTCCTACAGTAGGAAAAGCTAAGGGTTATACAGGTATTGGAGGAGCTGCACAGCACAACCTTGCAACAGCACCAGAGACAGAGATAAATGCATGGGTAGTTATCTAGCATGCTCCTGAAATGAGGTCTAAAATGGGATCCAAGAGACTGATTATATTCATACAGCCTGGATACTGCAAGCTGCTGGCTCTCCTGGCTCCACAGGAGAACTAATAGCTCTTTTTTACGTGAGCACAGGTAGTGGTGTGAGTGCCTGGCCTTACGAGTGTGCAGGGTGGATGGAAAGAGGAGAGGCACACGGGTACAAACTACAACGTGAGCAAAGTTAATATATACCCCCCAGATGGAAGATAAAGGGTTCTGACCTTGTGTGCTGGAACACATTCCAAAGCAAGAGGGAAATGAAACCATACACAGACTCTTGACGAGAGCAGAGCAGACAACAAACCTTTACTGGCATCAGCCATGTAGCCAAGAGCCCTTTAGTGCTCTCTCATTGGGTTTCCACATGGTATTGCAATTGGTTGCACCAGAGGGTACTTGGCTTTGCAAAACTGAACTGGTCAGGGTTGTGAAGCAACCTGATCAATGTAACTGTAACAAGTATGTACTCATCCTTCTCTTAGAGCAGGTCAGCAGTCACCAAGGTCTTACTCTGAAAAGTGAGTGCTGATAGTGTGCTACTTGGAGAGTAACACTATTTTCTCAGTCTTGGTTTCCCCAGATTAAATTAACATACAGTAAGATGCAACAGAGTCATAAAAGATAAGAAATAAAAAACATTAAAAAAAAATAATCCATAAAGTATCAAAAGAGAGCCTTTCTGCCTAGCAGGCAGTGTGATGACTGTATGCCAGAGGAGAGGGGAACCACCAGATGCAAAGCATCACCAAGCACTGTTTCCTGCTGTTTTTGTAATGCTCACCATGCTGCCCAAGCTAAACATACCACAGGGATGGAGAATGGCCCTGTGTCACTTTGCCTCACTGCACCCCAATGCACTCCATGCAGTTCTGCTCCATTTTCCTGGCCAACCAACAGCCCACCCCAAAGCAAACACCATCGGGATTCACATCCATTCATCACTGCTGCTGCAGCAATGGGGTTAATCTCTTTAAACCAAAGTTTTCCAAGACTGCTCACTGCACGCTCACATTGTGCATCGCTGGGCCTCAGCCAGAGCGAGGAGGACCTGCAGCTGAAGTAAGCAGGAGTCGTGCTTTGAGCACACGCAACGCCGCACGCCTTGACAAAACCGTCTGAAAACAACACGAATGCAAAATGGGGACGACTTACTGTCTCTCTGATGAGCAGGGCAGTGAAGTCCTGGTCCTCCTGCCCCGCAGCCCCTTGTTCTGGCACACTGCTGGACCCGAGTTCATGCGAGCCCTGCGCTGGGAAGGCAGGGCCGGGCCGCTCGTTGTCTGTCGCCTGCTGTCCCCTGGTCTCCTCTGGTGGATGTGCCGGCTGTGGTGATGCAGGACCCGGAATGCCATCCTGCTGTGGCTCTGGTCTGGGAAAGGCTGGCCCTGGAGCCTCCTCTCCATAGGCCCTCAGAGATGCTGAGCCTGCCTCGGGCTGCCCCTGCTGCGGAGCACAGCCATTGAGCACAGTGCGCAGCTCCGTGTCCAGAGGCTGCAGGCAGGGGGGACCCGGCGGGCTGCTGTCCTGGATCTCCTGCTCTGTGGTGGTTGCAGCAGCTGTTCCATCGATGCTCTGCGAGAGCTCTGCCTTTAAGTCCTCCCCTTGCCAGCCCTGGGCTTCCACCTTTTCCCCTTGTGGTGGTGGAAAGTCTGCTTTCCCCAGACTAACAAATTCCCTGTTAACAAGCTGCGGACTCGTTATTACTGCTGGAAACAAACTCAGGCCAGGCTCAGGGTCGCTCGTAAGTTCAGACCTGGGGCCATTCAGCTCAGGTGGCCCCGGCTGCTGCAAGGCAAAGTTCACACTCTCCTCCTTGCTTGGTCCAGCACTGCTCAGCGCCGTGTGGTCTTTCTGGCACAGCAGAGCTGAGATCTCATCCTGCACACACACGCTCCCCAAAGGCCCTACAGCGCTTTTAGATCCTCCTTCTCCCACAGCGTTTGCACCCTGCCACCGAGCAGCAGGTCTGATGACGTTGGGACGCACGAGCTGCTGATGCTTGGAGGTCTAAAAAGAAGACAGAGGAGAATAAGTAGAAGTTCTTCTCTACTCATCGGAATCCTTGTTCCAAATGATCTTTTGCATCTCTCCAGATTTCTGACAGGAAACTGATGAAAAGCCAGTTAAGCAGCGACTGTAATAAAGCATAAAACTACCACCCAGTTATCTTTGTTTCAATGCACTCTATGGTCTGCCCCCAGGTGCTAGGAGAGCACTAGTTATAAGAGAACACTCAGCAGAACTGGAGATACACGGGGCTCTCAGCACTGGAATAATTCCCAGAGCTCACTCCAATCCCCACTTCATTCCCAGATGGTCTGAGAAGTAAAAGCAAACTGATGGCGTTTGCACCTCAGCAAATCGTTTGTACAGGCAGCAGGAACCGAAGCTCAAAACGTTCATCTCTGGCCTCACTCCTGCCTCTGGCAAGCTAAGACTGCTGAATACAAGTACAGTTTAAAGATTTGTTTGAAGATTCTTTGCCACTGTTTTCAAGTAAGAAACAGAAAAGTGTCTTTGCAACCCACTTCCTCAATGCCTCTGGTTACCCTAACAGAAAAGTGGGATGTGCTCTGAACTGCACAGCTGAAGGACACAAGGTTAAGCCAGGTGCAGGTTTTGAACACCTGCATTCTAAGGCACAAATTCACTTCTCCACCTACCTTTCTGGATTAAGGAGGCTCTACTTTCCAAAAGTTAAGTAGAACTTCAAGTACTATGCTGCTAACAATCTAGTTCTCCTCTCTTGTGCCCAAAACATGATTAAAAACTCAAACTCAGCAAAATGTTCTCAAATCAACACTCATTTCAGAGATCCCAGTGAAGCCACTTCAGCTAGGCAGGACTCCCACAGGACTACATTAGGTATCTGTACATGAGTTGGTTACAAAGGCTATGAATCAAGCAGCAACACATAGAAAAATGACAAATTACCTCTGCCAAGATGACCACATCTTCATCATCATCATCCTCACGCTGCTGCTCTGCTGGTGTTTCCTGCAAAGGCAATTCTTCATCCGAGGAATCTGATATTGTGATAAGACCTTCATCCCTGCGGTTTACCCGGTCTGTAGCAAGGTAAGTCATGTTAGCTGCTTGCAAATTACCAAGACATCTGCAAAAGCAATCCTCACATTTGCTTTGCAGCAACAAGAAAAAAGCACTTTGAGGTCAAAGCCACTCCTATGATCCTCAGAGCAAAGCCTTGCAAAAAAACTACAGGTCAAGAGATCACACTGCCATATGCCTGAAACGCTTCTATGCAGAGATTCTTCCATCCTAAGCATTAGCATGAGTCAAGCTGCTGCAAAAACTGTCCCCAGTAATTCATGTACAGAGTAATTTTTAGAGAGATACCCTGAACTCTCAGTATCTCGGGCACTACACGTTTCCTTTTATTAATGTGCAGTACGTTCTAGAGGACAGATAACGTTCCGTGTGCAATGTGACATCCTCTCAAAGAGTGACTTTGTGGGAGCACCGTATGAGAGCCTGAGATAGGGCTCCTGCCTGAGAGTGCAGATGATATCCTGCTATTAGATGACAGTCCTCAAGGTTTGTCACAAGTGTAAAGGTGCTACTGAGCAAAGCTGCTGGAATCAGGGAGGGAAGCACCAGCCAGAAGCAAAGGCTTTCTGCAGTGCCTGAGCAGCACGCACCCATGCTTTCCCTATGACTTGACACAACGCTTTGGTTTACACTTCTGTAACTCTGCAGGAAATCAATACAGAACCACCTCACCTTTCAGCCATACCGAGAAAGAGCCGTTCTGAACTGCACTCAAAGTGCTGATCTGAAAGCTCACCTCTCTCCTATCAGATTGTGAAAGGGTGGAACACCACGAGCCCCTCAGATCTGCTGGAGCTCCTCTGCAGAGCCAAGCAGTCAGCACTCTGCCTTAAGGCAGGGCAACACCAGAGGCAAGAGCCAAACATGTTGCATGCCAGCATAAATTGAGAGGCTTTGCAGCTATCTATAGAAAATTAAATAAAACAGCAGGGTGTGTCAAGAGGAGACAGATCACTAGCAGTTCTCTATTAACAATACCCCTGCACATTTAATACCTATTATTCCTGCTGCTGGTAAGCAGAGCTGTACAACTGTGACTCCAGGAAGTACGCACAGATCAATGCTCACCTTTCCCTCTGTGGCTATGGAAGCTGCTTAGGTGAACTGCTTCTTCATTCCCAGCTCTCTCTGCCATTTTCAACAGCTGTTCTTAGAAGCATCAAGGCCCAGGCATGGCACTCAGGCAAGTGTGAGGAACTAGAAGAGAAAAACAGAGGAGAGTAAAGCGTGTTTCGGTTTCAGTTCTGACTTTCAGCACAGCACGGCTGCAGAGCACAACCAGGCCCACAGGGGAGGAGAATATGGAGGTGCTCAGAGCTGTGCAGCTGCAGGAGGGCAATGCAGCTCTGCCCAGCCAACACTCAGACCCTCAAAGACTGTTTTCTGTTTCCAAGAAGTAAAAAATTCAGAGCAGTGTTTCTGCCACCACCTGCTGGTAAGAGGAGTGAAAGCTTCGGAGCAGAGCTGTGTGTCCCAGGCTCTGCAGCCTCCACAGCCAGCAGCAGTGCAGGGAACAGACTGTGCCACAGCACGAACCCAGGAAACGTGGCCATCAGAGCCCCAATGGGCATCAGAGCCCCAGCAGATCTGAAAGCTGGGCTGCAAAGAAGCCAAATGCAAAGCGAGGTGCTGCTGGAATGGAGACAACCACCCCAAAGCCTCAGTGCCCTGTGTGAAGGCTGAACTGGGGCTGCAGAGCAATCAGGGATGCTCATCTTATGCCATTCAGGCACTGACCCTTGGAAAGAAGCTGCACCCCAAGGGCAGCGTGTGATCAGGCCCAGGGAAGGCAGCACTTACAGGAAACACTGCACCACCATCATCTGCTGTTCTGAAGAACAGCCCTGCCTGCTTTATGACACAGCCCTTCCTCTATTACAATCTGCTGGAGGTTCCAGGACACACCACCTGCTCCCAAACCAGAGAGACACACAAGGGATGCGACTCCTTCCCAGGACAGAGCTTTTGGGACTGAGCTCTGCCAGCCACCCGCTCGCAGCCCGGCGCCACGCAGGGCTCCAGGATGGGCTGCATCACTGCAACCTGAACAGCACATTTCCATTCTGTGCTTTGACAGCCCACAGCTCTCAGCTCCAGTTGTTACAGACTGAAGTTGGAGCAATATTTGGTCACTGGAACACAAAAGGAGGCCTTTGTATTGAGAAGTATTCATCTCATTGTTAAAGCATTGAGGAAACTGTATTATTAAATATTTACTGCTGCATCCGTTGGAAGAAAATGGTGGGTCTGCTCTAAAATCCTTTTGCTGGTACACAAAAGCAGGGTAAATCCCTCCTCATCGTTCTGCTTAGCTTCCCCTGCAGGGAGCAGGATTTGCAGCTGGCACAGCATGACAAAACCTGTTCAGATGCACGGTATGAACTTAAACATACGTATTCCCCCCCAGGAACTGTTCATCCCCATTCTGAAAAAACAGGAACACACATCTCCTGCAGAACCAAGACCTTGGGGTTATTTCCACAAGGTTCCTCAGCCTCTGCCTTACGTGCAAGGAGAAGCAAGCCTTGCTCTGAGTGGCACTTTGATGGTCAGAGAGGAGCAGAAGTGCTGCCCCACTCCCACATGCTATCAGTAAGCACGCCTGCTGAAAGCACTGTCCTTTTTAAAAGGTCACATCCACATTATTCCAGTTCCATTTGCCTGGCACTTGTGAATATCTATCACTTTGCCTTGCCACTTTCCCATCCTCAGCCCTCCAAGTGCTTTAGAAAAACAAGATCAATGTTGTTCTCACCACTTACAAGATAGAGAAATGGAAGCACTGAAAGGAGCAGCACGGCCAAGGTCAGCCAGCAGGCGAGAGGCAGCGTCAGGAATAGCACCCAGGCCCCTGCAGCCAGCCAGGTGCAGCCATGCCCACCAGTCCTGCAGGCAGGTCCTGCACAGCACTCCTTGCAGAGCTCACCTCAGCCCCACCACGCTGGGAGCAATGCACTGCACAGGGCAAAGCCACTGCTCGAGTCATCACACAGCAAGGGATTGCTCTGAGGCTGGCTGGGGAGGGAAAAGCCACAGATCAGCCCTGCAGCATCCAATGTGCAGACAGAGGCTAGACAGGTGTCTGCTCAGATCTGCTCTGCAGAGCTCAGTGGCACAGATCCTCTCCCCATACAGCACGCAGCATCAGAGCTCAGCTCATGGGTCAGCCAACACCGACTGCCCCGCGCTGTCCTGGCTCCAGCTGGGGCTGTTATCTTCCTTCCCAGCAGCGCTGTGCTGCGGGCTGAGGCTGAGCACAGAGCTGACAACACCCATATTTTGGCTCTTGCTGCTCAGTGCTTACACGGAGCTGAGGAACCTGGGCACCAGCTGGGCACCGCTCCGCAGGTGGGGGCAGCCACGTTGTGTGCCATTTGTTCTGCACATCCCATCATTATTTTTCTTTCCTTTTTTGCTCCATTAAACTGTCTTTATCTCAACCCATGTGTTTACCCTTTTTTTCCCTTCAATTCTCTCCCCCACCCCAGTGAAGGGGGAGGGAGCAAAGGACTGGGAGGTGCTGAGCTAACCCACTGCCCTTCCCACTTGGCACTCAGACACCGTTCTCCATCGGCAGCTCAGGTTCATCCAGAGAGCAACTGGTTCCTTCAGCATCAAAGAAGAGGTGCAGGAAATGCTCTGTAAAGAAGCTCAGGATCACAGCTGAGTGCCCCCTGCACATCACCCAAAGATCCACAGAACAGCACCCACTGGCACGGCCACTTCTGTCCAGTGACACAATCACTACTTTTTCACTTGCATGGCATCAGGCTGCAAAGAAAGTGAGCTAACAAGATCAAAGCCAACCCAGGGGGCTGCCCTACGTAAACAGCACAACGAAGGCAAGCAAGGCACGTGGAAAGAAGCTATCTCACACCACCTCTGTGACTTCTATGCCTGTTTATAAAGCTACCTATCACAGAGTCCCAGCACAACCATCAGCCTCACCACACAAGGGCAGGATACAAGAACTACTTTAAAAGGAAGGCCTGACAGCTGAAGGCATGCACACCTCCCAGGCACACACACACAGATGTGCCCTCTCCAAAGGCGCTGCTCCCAGCCACCCCAAGCAGACAGTTCTGCTGCTGGGATGTAAAAGCAGGTCACAGGTGCAGGCTGATTGCTTACACATGAGTCCCCAATCCCACTCAAAATCCCCACAACCACCACGTTTCGTATTTTTAGCCTAACCTAAAAATAGCAGGCAGCAGCACGGTGCATCTATTCCAACTCCCAGCACAGGCAGAAGTTTCTGGCTTGCAGGAATTGGAGCAGAACCCGAGCAGGCTCCCTCCACCTTCTGTTTGTGCTGTAAAAAGCATCTTCAGATGGTGCTGGGATTTAAAGCAACAGTCGAGGGGGATCTCTCCTCCCTGACACAGCGTAGCCTACTTTTTCCCACTTAGAGCGTTTGAAATCTTCAACTCCCACATATCCAAGATGGGAGCAGACACAAAGTGCTCTTTTCTGGCTCTAGCTCAAGGCAGCAGGACGTGCAGGAAGCACTGCAGGGGAGGTTGGAATTGAAACCCCGACCAAATGGAGGGGGGAAAAAAAAAAAAGAGCAACTAGGAAGAGATGTCAGCAGCATTAAGTGCGTTTCAGCCTTTCCCCCATTCAGCAACACCACTGCTGCTCACCTATGTTGACAGAAGAGCATCAATTCCTGCTTTCTGCCTGCAGGCAGCACCGTGGCTTCTGGTCGCCTGCGAGCAAGGTGAGGTTCTGGCTCCTCTCAAGCTGCTAAAACAAAGAGAAGCTGCTTAAATAATGCATGGCTTGTGACAAGCAGCAAACTGAAAAGCTAAAACTCAGCCCTTAAGAAAAAAAAAACAGCATTGCAAAACAAACTCCGCCTGACCTACTGCTAAGCTTTCAGTGAAACATTTCAAAAGGTTCAATCTGCTGGGAGCTGCTCCTTGTAACAGCTGCCCAGCAGAAGCAGGGAGGGCTTAGCAGTGCTTATCATGCCAAGCAGCCTCATCCCAACTGAAACAAGTCTGGTAAGAAACGCTAAAAGCCTCTGTTTGCTGTGTGTGAGGAAACCACAGACACTGGGTACACCTGGCAAAAGAATGCAGCCAGAGCTGCTCACATCACTACTGCTTCCCCTGCTTACCAGGCTCCCAGTCAGCCCCAGTCCTGTGGCTGAGCCATTTGGTGAGAGGATCACTCAGGCACAACCCTGGGAAGTGCTCCACTGCCATCAGTTCATCTGTTATCACCAAGTACAAATAGAAAGGAACCTGTCCAGCTTTATTTTATCCACCTACAATGGCAGCAGATTTCCCTGTGGGCTTTCCTAAGGAAGGTGAGCTGGTTTTAAAACAGGTGCATTTATTTCCCAAGCTGTGACGGCGCACACCTGGCAGCTCCAAGAACACTTTGCAATGGCAGCACTTGCACGGAACCAACATCTCAGGCTCACATCTCCCAAGCCATCGCTTTAAAGAACCACATTGTTACGTCTTTATGGTCAGAGAGTGGGGACAGAGCACAAAGCACCACGTGAACTGCAGCTCTGTCACTTCCACAACAAGTTTCAATTCTTTCTTTAAGCCTTGACCTCCCACATATGCCAACCAAAGGCCCTTCCCTCTGAGCAGCATCATTACTGAGGTGCTGGTATCTGAAAAAGACACACTGTGCAGGCGTGACATGCACCCGTGTGTGCCCAGCTGGTGGTGATGGCACTGCCTCCTCCTCCTCCCTATCAGCCTATGGGGCCACGCACTAAAGAACAAAATTAGCAACCTCTGTGCCCTGGGATGCATGTGAGAGCGCTTCTCTGCTCTGTGTTCTCTGCTACTTATACCTCACAGAGCGCTGCGGGAGAAAGGATGCAGCATTTCCTCTCCAGATCCTCAGTAGTGCTTTTCTTTTCTCTTTTCTTTTTTAAGGAAATCCAAATGTCACCTTTAAAAGCTATAAGATAAGAAAGAAAGTGAAGTGCAACTCTCAGCAGCCGGGTCGCACGCCTTCAGGTTCCCAGCCCAGCCTGGTTTTCTATTGCAAGCAGAGAATTCAAAGGGTTCAGAGCTGCTCCATGAGTAACGAGGGACTGAGCAGCACAGAGCAGGGGGCTGCAAGGCACCGAGGCACCCTGAGCTGTGGGAGCAGCCAGAGGGCTTCAAAACCACCACAGGCTCCATGGTGGTGCATCGACTTGGATGCTCACCTCCAGCCATCCTTCTGCAGGTATCAAACATCCCAGGACTGGGGGCTTCTGAAAGGAACAGCCTCACAGCTCACACCTTATTTACTACAGCAGTGCCCTTTTCTGAGCACTCGCATGGAGGTCAGCCAGGAGCCCAGCATGCTGACACCAACAAACACCCCTGGGTTTATTTCAGCTCGGCCACTTTGCTTTCAGCCCAGCTCTATCGGGTCCTTTCAGTGCCTCTGTAACACAGCAGGGAACCACAGCAGCGCTGCTAATCAGGAAAACGGCGTCACTCAGCAGCAGCATTTCCTACTCCTCAGCAATTCAGCTTTCCTGAGAATCAGTACAAATTTGAATTCACCATAAGCTCTTCAGCACCAGCTCTGAGGAAACGACATCGCTCTCGAGTTGTTTCCAAACTAAACTTGAGGTTCTGTACAAGTGACAGGAAAGCAGCGGGGGCACAATGATGTCCACCAGTGAGACACAGCTGCCATCTCCACGCTTCGGAGAGCAGAACCCACTCCAGCTTCCAGGATGCTAAGTGCCCCTCCTCTCCCTGCATCCCAGTGCAGGAACTGCCACAGGAGAACAGCAATGAACTTCTCTTCTGGGCTGCTGCTGGTGTCCTAAATCAGCTGCACGCTTCTTGCTGCTGGCCACAGCGGGAAGAGATCCTGCTGAGAGCAGTTGGTATCACACAGAGCAGCTCAAAACACATCTATCCATCGACCAAGGCGTGTTGTGCACAAAGCTCCAGCGTGCATACAGACTACTGAGGCTATCAGAGCCTTTCCTTTAGGAACAGGGGCCAACGCCTGAATTCAAATACGCTAAAACACAGACTTAACTTTTATCCCCAGACCGAACCCACGTGCAAAAAATCAAGCTCCTGACACGAAGAACTAGTGGTGTAGCTCTGACCGTCCCAAAAAGAATGTGGCTCTAGCAAGCACTGACACCACAGCTGAGCCAACCTGCCCACACTGCTCCAGCAAACCACTCACTACGGCTCCCAAAAAACAAACCCAAAGGCACCCACTGCAAATGAATGGACGAATGGGAGCCTCCTCCAGCAGCAACTGGCAGCACCCAGAGGGCTCTGCTTCCCTCTCACTGGGGCCTGTGCTGCTCAGGTGTTGCTAATTAGCCCCCAGTCACACTTCCTGCCTCTCCCCAGCTGTGCTGAAGATGCACTCCGCCTAGTTTTGCCACGGGACTTTTTAGCAATTTGTGACCCACTTCAAAGCACGAGGCACACCGCTAAGAGCCCAGCTGTCAGAGGCGGTGCTGGCTCCACACTGCTGGCAGCAACACCCACTGCATTCCCAGCAGACAAAGCATCGGCCTGCAGTGGAATATGGAGTTCTGGGGCAGCTGCAACAGACTGCCAGCACCTTGTTGTAAACCAAAACATACCTAGTCATCAGCAGAGCCCGGCCCAGCCGCTGTGCTGGGGACAGCTGCCCAAGAAGGATGCCTGCAGGCAGGCTGACAGGAAAGCGCTTGAGGAAGGGAAAGTAAAAGGCAGAGGGGAGCCTGTTACTGAAACAGCATTGAATGCTGCTGCAATGCTGCAGGAAGTGGGGGAGCCTCCTTCCAGCCCCAGGAGACCAGGCACAAGCTCCCATCGTGATGACCATTTATTAGCCACTACGCAGACACCCAGCACATGATGCCTATTAAGATGTTCACTGTAACAACAGGCTTGAGGAGGGGCAACAGAGCTTTGTGCAGCATCTGCCCTAGAAATGAGGAGGCCAGGTGAGAACGGTAAATGCACACACGGGGCTCACCATACAGTTTGCACTGTGCATTGTTACAGCACAGTGCTGTGCAGGAACACACCAGGAACCACTGCAGACTCACATGCACAGAGCAATGGTCTCACACAGCCCCTCTCTCCCCAGCAGGCTGCAGGCAGTGCACACCTCCCTCTGTGCTCCCCAGCAGCAGGAGGAGCACACTGTAACCCAGCCCTGGTCTGGGTGCCCATCTCACGCTGCTGTTGTTAGGAACCTCCTGCAGTTGCTCCAACAGACGGAGCCAAGCTGCTATTGCCTTCAAGATCGTGGCACAGCACTCAGCACGCTTCAAAACAAACGCAAGAAGAGACTGCAGTTGTAACAGAAGTACAGGTGCACGGCAGCACCATATCAGCTTTTTTAATGCAAAACACCATCAGCCCCAAAGCAGGGGCTGCACAACAACGCTTCACAGAGGGGCTGAGCGCTGCCTGGCAAGCACTGGGGAGCTGAAGAGAATGGGGACAGCTGGACTCCACGCTCCACGTGCGTTCTGCTCCCAGTATGAAAGCACTTCAGTGAGATCCCAGATAAGTTGTCGGAGGACACAAAGACGATGATGCTTCTGGTCACAACGGAATGCAAACTGCGAAGCACACGGCTGAGTTTCTGAGTGGGAGCAGCTGCTGCCAGCAGCCACGCAGAAGCAGCCGAGGCTCAGCCACACAGCCACGGGTCAACCTGCCGGGCCCACTCGTGCTTCCTCCAGGACCTCCAGCCTCCCCCCAGCCGCCCCATAGAAGCGCGGCTCCAGAGCCCCCCATCACAGCAGCACTGCGCGTCTGCGAGCTGGGCCGGCACCGCGACCGCAGAGCACGGGGGCAAAAAGGTCTCAGCGACACCGCCTTGAGGAGGTCGGGTTCCCCTCTCACAGCCGTCCTCACGACCGCACGGAGGGACGGGAGAGGCGCCGAACCCGGCCCGGGGAACAGGGCCCGGGACAGGGCCGCAGCCCAGCGGGCACGCAGCGCCGAGCACGGCCCCGGCGCGGCGGAGGCTGCGAGGAGCCGAGGCCGAGGCAGCCACAAGCCCTCTCCGCCCGGCCCGCCGCCGCTCTGCCGCCTCCCGGGGCGCCCCGCACGAGCGCTCCCTCGGGCGCTACTCACCGGGCCGCCACCCTCCCGCCGGCCCCGCTCCATTTAGCCGCCGCTGCCCCGCTCCTTCCGGCCTGCGCGCGGCACGTGACCGCCCCGCCCCGCACCATAGAGTGGAGCGGCGGGAACTGGGGAAGGGGGTGAGAGGAGAGGGACAGAAGGGCGGACCCGGCGGTCCCGTCGCGGAGAACGTACCATAGAGTGCGCGGGGGGCGGTCCTCCGGGCAGCAGCGCTCCGCCCCCATCCGGGCGCTGCGTGGAGGTGGGAGGGGGCGGGGCCAATGCGGAGGGGCGGGGGCAACGCGGAGGGGCGGGGCTAACGGGAGCGCACGTGGTGCCCGGCGGGGCGCCGGCTTGCGGAAAACCCTATAGAACGCACCGTCGGGAGGGCTGTGATCTGTATGGGGACCCATAAACTCTGGAGGGAGGAACGTCCCGTGAAATGCTCGGAGATGCCCTGATGTAGGGGGGCACCAAGTCCCTCATGGAGGTCCCGTGTCCCTTGTGGGGGTGACCTGCCAAGTGAGGCTGCAGTCCCAAGCCCCCCTGCCCCATTCAGGTCTCTCTGGGATTCCCCTTCTCCCCCCATTTCTGAGACTTTGCAGGACATCTCTCTCGTCACACCATTCCAATTAGAACCCTTCCAGGATTTCCTTCGCTCTCCCAGATTTAGACCCTTTCTAGGATTTCCTCCCCCTTGATTTAGAGCCTTTTCAAGACTTTTTTCCTCCTAATCTAGACCCATTTTAGCCTCCCTCCTCCCCCCTTCTTGTTTCCAGCACTACCACAGTGCTCCCAAGCACTCTCCAGCCCTCAGCACTCCCACATTACCCCACTTTAGAATCCCACCTAGTCCTCCCCCCCCAAACCAACACACTCCTAACCCCCCCAATCCTGCACCTCTCTCGCTTATCCCATCCCTGTGCTTTTTGTACCCAGGGGACGGAGCAGCTCTGGGGGCAGGAGGACACTGTGAGCATTCCGGCAGTGCTGATTTCCCTTTGATACCCAATGCCTTCTTGCAAGGAGCGTGGCCCCATGGAGAGCCCTTTTGCTCTGTGCAACCCATAGCACAAAGTTAACCAGCCTGGGTGCATAGCTGGCAGCACAGACCTGGAAGGATGCAGGAGTTTCTAATGTGACTCCAGAGGAGCCTGCTGCATTTTCCTGGCAGCGTCACTCATTTTGTCTCTGCTCAAAGCAGCTTTTTTGCTTCTGCCTTAATGCTGGAGCTACAGGGAAGGGAGGTCCCACAGGGGTGGGTGCCAGCGCAAGGTTCCCACTGCCATCAGCTCTGGGAGGGGTTGAGGTGATGCTCTGTTCACTCTTTTCTCCTTCCCATCCTCTAAGAGGGAGAAAAGTTTCTGACATGAAGAAATCAGTGTTTTTTTCCCAATTCCCTCCCAGTGAGGAGCTGTGCCAGCATCCCAGTGGGTGGCAGTGGGAGCAGCCGCCGTGTTCCACCCCGCTGAGGGCAGAGGGACAAATCCCACCTCCACTCCTGCCTCGGCCCTCCCTCGGCCGCAGGAAGGCGGGTGCATGGAGGATGGCTTTTCCAGGCTGTGCAACAGAGAGCCACACATTGAAGCTGAGCGCTACCACTGCTGCGGTGCTGCAACTGGGACAACACGACCAGGAGCTGCTGTTCTGCAGTTTGGGATTCCCTCCAGGGCGGTGACCTCAGGGGTGGCTGTTGGTGAGGTCCCATCCCAGCTGCAAGAGGGGCAGTGAGGATGGAGCCGGGCGCATGCACCCCGGAGCCGTGCTACCCAAAGAATGGCAGCACCTCACTCAACATCACGTCCGATAGTGCTGGCGACCTCCTGGCCACCTCCTTCCTGGGCTGCATCCTGGGCACCATGTGCGTGGTGGGCACGGCAGGGAACATCTACACGCTGGTGGTCACCACCGTCTCCATGAGGCGCAGCGGCTCCATGTACGTTTACATCATCAACTTGGCCCTGGCCGACCTCCTCTACCTGTCCACCATCCCTTTCGTGGTGTGCACCTACTTCGTGCGGGATTGGTACTTCGGAGACCTGGGCTGCAGGATCCTCTTCAGCCTCGACCTCCTCACCATGCACGCCAGCATCTTCATCCTGACCATCATGAGCACTGAGCGCTACCTGGCCGTCGCCCGCCCTCTGGCCACGCTGCGTGGATCAAGGGACCGTCGGCGGGCGCTCGCCTTCCTGGCATGGCTGGTGGCCTTCCTCCTTGCCCTGCCCAGCATGATCCTCATCGACCTGCGCACCAGCCACCGCCACGGGGTGACCAAGCGTATGTGCCACCCCACGTGGCGGATGGGGCCTTACAAGGTGTACCTCACTGTCCTCTTCAACACCTGCATCCTCGCCCCGGGCGTCACCATCTGCTGCGTGTACGCCAAGCTGGCCAGGACCTACTGGAGGTCCCAGAGGGCTCTTGTTGCTCACGCCAAGCACGCCAGCCACTGTCCCAAGCAGAAGGTGCTGTACATGATCTTCAGCATCGTGCTCGCCTACTGGGCTTGCTTTGTTCCCTTCTGGCTGTGGCAGCTCTTCAGCCTCTACTGGCACGAGCGTGGGGAGCGGGGCAGCTCCACCGTCGTCCCCATCAACTTCCTGGTGACCTGCTTGGCCTACAGCAACAGCTGCGTCAACCCCTTCCTCTACACACTGCTCTCCAAGAACTACAGTGAGTACCTGCAGAGACACCACCGGGCTGCCCAGCGGGGCTCCTCTGCACAGCCACCAGCCCCCGTCCCACCCCCGGGGGGCTCCGGAGAGGATGACTGTGGTCTGTGAGAGGTGGGTGCCCACGGGGCAGAGATGCGGATGCTTTTTCCTCTGTTGTGGTTCGGTGGCTCAGCCCTTTTGCTGAGGGCTGTGACACGTCGTTGCTACCCGGGTGAGGTTGCTAAGACACTGGTTATAGCAATAAAGGATAAAAGCGGGGTGGCTCTGATCACTGAACTCACTCTGAGCCTTTTGATGAACGTGCTTCTTGTCGTTGCGTTTCCACCAGTAGTTCTACTGAAAATAATCTATCACCAGATTTGTTAGAGGAACCGTTTTGCTGGAGGAAACCGGAGCCCCGGCTCCCCTCCCACGTCAGGTGCTCTGGAAGCACGGTTCCCAGTTGGTTCAGGCAGACTTTCAGACAAGCCCACGCTCCCTGCATCAGGGGACAGTATCTCTGTTATCCACGGGTTCCCAGGGAAGGGTTAAATCTCCCCTTTGAAATCCAATAGAGCAAAGGCATAAGGAGCCCTAGGCTCCTTATGGGGGACTCTGAGCAGTGTCCTCAGTCAGTCCCATCTGTCTGGACTCATTTAGTCAGCATCCGATTAACATTCCACTCCAAAGTCTCCCAGACCAAATACTTGCCCGGAACAATCCAATGTCTGTAGCTTTCTTGGACCAAGGTTAGCTCTGTAGAAGAGACCAGGTTAAGTTCACGTTGCTTTCTCATTCTCTCCTCACCACCAAATCCAGGTTTCTCTTGCAGATCTTGTTCTAGAACCCAACCAAACACCAAGAGTGATGCCAGGGTCCCTTGGGTCCTCCAGGAACGTCTCCCTCCATCCCCTCTCTGTACCAGAACCACCACAGCTCAGCCATACGGTTTCCAGGCACAGCCCAACCCCCGGTCAGTTTGCCAGCTGCTTCTGAATCTGGGACAGAGCTCCACAGACTTGGCAGGGCACTGCAGCAGCTGTCTGCAAAGCCACACTTACCCTCCCTTTAAACACTCCTCTTCTGCGGTCCATAAAAGCCAGGTTGTGGTGGAAGGAAAAAAGAAGTCATTCTTAACCTGTTGATGTCTCAGCCCCCCTTCTGTCATCTCACAGCCAGCCCCGAGGGCTCCAGGCAGATTTTCTTTCATTTCATGTCAAGCAGAGCACAGGTCCCAGGTTAAGGGTCTCCTGCTCTCCAGGGGGGGGGATCGAAGCCATGAAATAATGCTCCAGTTAAGGCTGGAAGGGGATCTGCAGGACACGTGGGCACTGTTTGCATTATTCACTCAGCCACTAACTGCAAGATTGCAGACAGGGGTTATACATTTAGGCTTGATGTTATTTCAAGTCAGCCAAATCAGGAAGAGAGGCATTATCCCTTCCTGCCCCACCGCACCTAAAGGGATTTTGTCTGTAAGTGTTCGTTGGCAAAGCTGTAGGATTTTAGCATTACCCTAAGTCACATGTGAAAAAAATGCCTGAAAAAGTGAATGATGGGGAGGGTTTATAGCTAGGAATCAAACTGCAAACCACCAACAGAAAATATAAAGAGGTTTGTCAGCAGAAAGCATTCATCAATTAAAATACATTCTGCTGTACCTTGGTCAAGCATCTCTTAGTGTACAGCAGGGGCTGCCTTCCCCCAGGCAGGCGGGGAGCCGAGGACACAGGAGCATCATCATAAATCAGAACACAGATCGCCACTCCTAGACCAGAACTCCTCACAGACTGTTTTTGTACATCCTGAAGAAGGAGGCAGAGACTGGAAAATTTAACCTGAGGAATTTAATCGACCTGCCAAGCTTCTGCAAAAGAGTGAATTACTTAAGTTCAGTAACATTTCTTAAGAGAAATGGTGATTTGTTAATCAGTTTCCCAAAAGCTGATGGAGTGCAAGAGTCCTACAGCAGCCCCTCTCCAACTGCTAGGTCAGTCTGGAGAATCACTGCGATGGTGCGTTTGGCCACGCTGTGAAGTTGCTCACAGAATATATATTTTAAACATGAGAGAGAAAAACAGAATCTACACAGATGAAGGAAACCCCAGCTTTCAGCTTTGGGAGGGAAGGCTGTGCTGCAGCACTGAATCATGCGTGCTGACTGCCAGCGCTGTCTGCATGCAGACTCATACCACTGTTTCTCCGCTCACAGAAGTACAGGAAAGCAAAGATTCATCAGCATTAATTAATCTTTCCCCAGCTCTCATAAAGAGGAGATATTTTTTTTTTCCCCCCTGAAAACTGAAATTTTGGAAAAGTAGCAGAACATAAAAGAGGAGAAATGGCTGAAGGCTGGTAAACAGTCAGAGAAGGAATAAGATGAACACACTCTCTTGAAAGGACGAGTTTTAGCTGAGCCATCTATGTAAGCTGTGAAATCAGCTGCCTTCTCACAGCTTGTCCACTGAGCCACCCCAGCTCCCCACTGCAGGTACCTGAACTCAGCACAGGATGAGGCAGCTCTGTCAGACAACGCTGATGCTCACGGTCACAAGTCTGGTCGCTGCCAACAGCAGCAAAGCCTCATCGCGCTGCACTCCGGGTCTGTAAAACAAACAGGATTATTTATTAACCCTACGGAGTTTCTTGTTGTTGCCTCCTCCAACACCGTGACTCCGTCCCCCATCCTCATCTCCTGCTGAGCTCCCTCACATTTCATGATGAGGGTATCAGTTCCCTGTGGCTTCCATAAATACGTTAACGAAGCAGTGGATACCAAGTGTTTAAAGTTGTGAGTTTATTGCATATGTAACAAAAATGAACATGACCTCCTGGGTCCAGCCTACTATACAATCACTGTTTATTCCAGCTGGTTCCATAACCACATTAAATAGAACTGGTATTTCTTTAAATACTTTGATTTAGACATAAAATGAAACATTAGTGTACAACTTTCACAAAATAAATCTGCAATAAAAACAGTGGGAAGAATAACAAGGATAGCAGCAATACTTAAACATGACATTACAAAATAATAAATTAAAAAAATACATTATAAAGTGGTCGAGGAACAAAAATCAACAAATTAAAAACAGATCCATACTGTGTTTCTGGGAACTTGCTGTGCCACGCGGCCCTGAACCTGAGCTACAGAGGGCCCTGGTGGCCAGATCACTAATTTACAAAACCTATTGGATTTCACAACCACCTCAACTTGAACAAAGTACATACTGCTGAGCAAACGTTGATTTCACCCCCTGGAGCTTCAAGCAGCCTTTCTGAAGCAGGGTCCTGTCTCACATAATGCCCAAGTTAATGCCAACATTCATACAACAGCCTCATTTCTTCCCGATTTAAAGCACGAGCAAAGTGGTGGTTTCCTACATCCCTGAGCATATAGTATAGGCTGATGAGCAGTATCAGGGCAAGCACTGAAGGTCTGTGCCAACGGACCAGCTTTTAGGTTTGCCTTTAGGACAGGAACGAAGGACACATCGTCCCTTGTATTTCCTTCAGGTCTGATCCAAGACGCGTGTGTGCACAAGGTGGAACGTGGAATGACTGAACGAACACCGGACTTCATGTTATTCTTTGGGCAAGTTTTGAGGAGTAGCAACCAGTTCAAGTGCTGGCAGACCAAGTGGGAATGAACACACTCACAGATTCAGACAGCTGAGGTTATAAGAACAGCCTCCAAGACCTCATAGAGTCAACAGCTTGAGCCATGCAAACTCTTGTTTGCGTTTCATCCTTCCCTGGCCTTGAAACCAGCCACTGGAAGAAGAAATCATCGCTTAAAACCCACACTGCCTTGCTTCTTTATTTCCTCCACCCATCCACCATCCATCCATCCAGCTTTAAGGCCTGCCTCAAACGCATGTACAGAACAACACAAACAAAAGGTCTTTATCATCACTGAAGTGGCACGAAGTTGCGAAGACAACACGATGGGAGAGGTGGTGAAGCTGCATAAAGAAGAACTAAAACAATTACAAAGACGGTGCCCTATTCTCATTACTGTCAGCAAGTAGGAGGTACCTTGACGAGGGCTTTTAAACACAGCAAACAACAATCCTTGCCTATTCTTATTTTGTGCATTCAATAAAACACTGACCTAGGAAAGACATTAGGAACTATCATATGTCAACTGTGTCGCTGACATAAAGCTACTTGACCTACAGATTTCCAAATCAAGGGCCTTTACCTGCACCTCACTTGGTTTTTACCAAGCCAGTTTTAGAGCTTGCGTGATAGGATTTCTGTTAGTGGTGGGCTTCAGCATCTGTTTTTTCAACTCTTTTAGTGATAAATCCACATGAGACTCCATGCAAAGCTTTTGGGCAATAATCCACGTTGTGTTTTTCCTATCTGACTGGTTTATTGCACATCCAAATGCACTGAAAGGATTAAATACACTCTATGGACAGGTACGACTTCACAGCCATTTTGAAAAGCCAGGGCCACGGGGATTCTGCTGCTCAGCCCAAGACTGCACAGACGTTCATCTACAGACACTTCTACTTCCCTTCTCTTCTGCAAAACACACACAGTATTTCACTCGTGTCCCAACAATCAGTACTGCAGAAACTGGTCCCCATTTGCAACAAGAGCACGGGTGTAAACATCCTCTGTCCTGTACAGCCTCGCTGGATGAGCGCCCGGAGCGACCCTGTGCAAATCTCACACTATGGTACAACTTTACACCTCCAATGCAATCCTCACTCCCACCCACAAATCACAAGAATGATGGTCAATGGAAACAAACAAACAAAACTGAGAACGATGCCAGAATTTTTGACGAGTGTCTACTTTCTGTCCTAGCACAGTTTAAAGCTATTATCAAATTCAATTTTAAAAAGACAAAATAGAAGTATTCCAGTAGACATCTTCTAAGAACAATCTCTTACCCACAGCTGAATTTCAATGCACTATTCCATAAACAAAAACATTGTTAAATGTTTCAGTAATGAATTTCTCTAAAAATCAGGCTTGCCAAAGAAAAAAAAATCCTATACAAGCAAGCCTGCTTTACTGAAGTTTAGACATGTTTGACAGATAACTGGGTCCTTCTGAAGCCGTGTTATTTGTTAAAATACTGTCTCATCTCGGAGTGCAAACTGGAAAAAATGTTAGTGATTCAGGTATTTGATTTGCTTTTGTTTCCCTCGGGAAGTTATCTTAGCCATGTGTTAGAGAACCAACCTTTGAATATTAGTTTCAGGTATTTGAAAAAATAGCCTCCTATGGCTCTCTGGGGAAATTCTGATCCTTACAGAACTGAAGTCGTAAATCCTTTCAATAGCTTTCCATAACATTTAAAATGTATTCACTGTATAGTTACCCTTTTACCACAGCCTCCAAACAAACCTTTCACAAGGCCAAGAACTTCAGAACAGAAGTCAGCTCTGTTGACTGAGCGTTCGGCCGTTTCCACTTTGAGTCTTCCAATATGAAGTCACAAAAACGTTTCAGGTAAAACAGTGGCACAGAAATCACAGCTTTGAAATTGAATAAATTTTGTCCTCTGTCTCCTCCTCACAAAGCTTCTCTGCAAGGTAATTATATCTGAGCAAACTACGGAAAGTAATTCTGCAGGAGGAAATAACTGCTTTCATGTGCAAAACAATTAGGTTTCAGCCAGGACAACCAAAAAGAAATCATACAATACCATTTGAGCTGTCCCCAATTCTTTTGCTTTTCTCAAGGTAAGCCACAGCTTCCACTGGGAGCTTCCTGCTAAGGCAGAACTTGAATTTCTTTGCCTTTCAGTTAAATGCTCATATGGAGGTAATTTCTGCTAGAAGTTCGCTTTTTAATCAGGTGTTCAGAATGTGCAATGCAAATTCTTGTGCCAGTCAGACACTCTGCACCCATTGGACTCTAGGGGGTTCAAGCTTGATTTTAGACAAACCAGGCACACCGAACCATCTGCATGTCCTCAGCAAATCAAGCTCATTCTGAATTACACTGCGACTCTCCTATTAAAAAAACCAAAACCCACAGGGCATCGACCCTATCACAATATGTGTTACAAATCTAGCAGAATATCCTGTGTATCCAAAGCCAAATGCTGGACTTGGCTGCATTTCATTTTATGGGGGATGGAAGAAGAGGGAAGGGCTTATTGTAACAAAGGAGAAAAAGAGTTGGAAACCACCAACAAAAGCCCCTGCCCCCACCATCATCCACCGAGAGTGGAAGGGAAACAACCCATCTCCAAGTTGTCCAGAGTTCCGGTGCTTCAGACAGCTTAGCAGGAAGGTCACAGCAAGCTTCTTCTAGCTTTTGATTTGGTGGTCCATGAGCTAGCATCTGTTTCCTTTGGTTGCTTTTTCACTCCACAGCAAACCCACATGTCTCTTCCACAGCTGTCAACAGCTTCTCGTAAAGCTTCTCATATGACTCATAAGGCGGAATGTCAATCCGGTTAAAGCTGGGGATAAAGTAGCAACACATTGCAGGTCATGAATCTAACACATCTACTGCAATAAAAAACAAACAAAAAAACAAAAACCCTCACATACAAACCCCAGATTAGCTACAGAAAGATAGCGTTTGTAAAATCAACATCAAAGCCTCAGCCCCTTCAATGGCCAAAGGAGGAACATCAAAGAAATAACTGTACTGCTGCAGCAGGAATCTCTTACTTGGGTCTGGGAGGAGGAGATGCAGGAGGCTGCATAGAAAGCAAGACACCAGGCAGGCCTGCTCCTTGCTCTGCCTGAAGACAGCCTGTGCTTCTAGTCAAATGGTTTCCTTTCCCTGATAGAGTGAGGCTTCCATACGAGAGCTCAGTTCTGTATCAAATAGCATTCTTTTCTTACATTTTACATCTGAAAACTACTCTTTCTAATCCCGAATGAAGATTCATTGCTATGAGCAATTTATCAGTGAATACTTTTGCTGAAATACGTGGAAATTAACATCTCACTATTCAGAATAATCAATTCTGGGGCAGAGAAAAACCACAGATGGTATAGAAGACATAAATCAAGCAATAAGAACTTAAGTCAATTATTTTGCAGGCTGCAGAGTACAGGTATTTCCAAGCTAGCAGAACAGACTTGGATTCATCTAAGCACATCACACAGATTTATCCATAGCCAGGACTGAGATGGCTTCTTTTAAGACAAAGCAGAAACGTTTCATCTTACCAAGTGTGGGCTTTTGGAAGGTTGTCTGTGTTTGCATCTATTAAATGGATGGTAAACAATCTGGGTCCTGCAGCGCCTGTAGAACCTTACAAACAGACATTCTAGTTAATGCACTTCAACAAAACAGCATTAGTGCACACATATGTTGCTATTTATAAAAAGGCAAGAGAAAATTACAGTTCCAGATGCAGATATGAGTATGCTATGGGCAAAGCCTGTGGGTCAGACTTGCAGCTGGTGAAGAGATAACAGAAATGATGGGTCTCTTAATGACAACAAACTTGCAGCCCAGTATTTTGGAAAGCAGTTAAACTTCACATAGTCATACTTTCAAAAACGAAAAGGCTCAGAAGTAAGAAGACTTTCCTTGCAAAACAGAACTCTGTATTTGAAAAGATCAGTCTGCTGTCAGCTTACAACAGTCTGGGACACTGCTACCTTTTCTGACGACAAGAAGTGCAACTTTCAGGAAGTTGCTTTAAAGCCTGATGGTCTGTTGCCAACCATCAATGGGAATACACTTCTCATGAAAAAGAATTGTTCAGGCTGCTCTATAATCATGTACATGCTTTCATGCAGTGATACTAATGCCAGTCCACAGAACTGTAAGAGACTGATAAGCCAGTATTGACACCAGCCTAAGTGCTACATGAGGACAGACTGCTCAGCTTGCATGACTTGTCAGCAACAACTAAAGCGGTCACCAGCAGCCACTGATAAATGCAGAACTGCTCTTGGGATGAAAAGTTTGCAAGTGATCGAGCTATCCAGCAACATGCTGATATTCCAGAAGGGCCCAGCAAATTCCACACCATCTTCCTCCCACTGCATGTTAACTCAGCCTCCACACCAGTCACCTTGTAAAGCCTTGAAACCTTGAAGTGGGACACGCGTCGAACCCGTCACAAACTGCAAAAGCCTTGCCCTTCTTTCTTCATCAAATGTTTCCACCGCTTGCCAGAACCACTTCACAATATTGCTATCTGCCATGCAGTGCTTCAGACGTGTGTTTGACTTCCAGTCATTCAGGTCTATCTTATCCAGGCCTCCTATGATTAGCTGTTAATGCATTAGAAAATGCTTTAACGTTCAAAGTCATTTCAGGTTTGTAGCTATGAAAACATACATGGAGTCATTTCACAAAGCCCAGCATTCTTTATGCACTCGAGCCACCTTCCTGGTACACAGTAAAGCTCCAAAACAGTTTAGAACAGGAAGTAAATCTCCCCAGTTAATCTGCAATGAAACTGAAGCCCAGGATTACACCAGAACTGGAATTTTCAGAAGTCAGAGTCAAATGCCCATTCAAGACCTGCTTTTTAAATCTAGCTACCTGAAAAGTACAGTATATCTTCATGAGGATACAGCACAGACTTGGATGAAGTCTGAGTTGACACTGAGTTGACACAGACACCGTTTTCCTGATCTGTCTTTGTCCTAGAGCTGCTAATAACCCACTACAGGGAAGTGCTTCTCAGCTTATGGTTACATCCTAATTGGTCCGTTGTCCACAGCTGACCACTCACTACAAAAACTTTGCAGCTGTTTTTTGATGTTGTTTATGAGAGTGTCTGACACAGACCAGACGGATTGCTTCAATCTCTTTTCCAGATGAAACCAGGTTGCAAAATATTGAAAGAGGAAGTCATTATTGGCCGTGAATCTAACCAGCTACCCTGGCAACGACAAACAAATGGCATACGGGAGACATCATCACTCAAAACAAAATGTGTGTCATATTCTAAATTTCCCATAATATTCCACAGTGAGTATTTCATTCTAAGAGCTGCCATTTAGCAGCTTTTTGTGCCACCACGATGGTACCCACTTAGACTAATTTACAGTATCAGGGCAGTTGTGACCATCCTAATTTGGACAGTATTGAAATATTAATTGGATTTACAATCTGCCTTTTCAAACAACTAACTCATGGAACACAGTAACTTCACCTGAACAATTGTGTGCACAAACTACTACCATTGAACTATTTCTTCCAGTACCTCAAACAGTCTACTGCCTTCTTTAAAATAATACACAAAAAGTAGGAAGAAAAATGGTGTAGAACTCTACAGCTCAGGATTAATCACAAAGACAAATTAATTTTCTGTGTGCTCTCTCACTTCTACTTTAGCTGCTGTAAACCATGACTTCTGTGTCTATAGAAACAGACGTATTAAAACAGTCACTGAAGAAAACAAGCAGTGGGGCAAACAACAGGTTAGGTCTTGCCAGCAGCTCTTCAGGCTTGCAATGCTCCCTGTCTCTGCCCAGACCACCTGCTTTGAGCATTATGCCTGCTTACACAACACGGTGTATTTGTCTTCCCTGTTCAAGCAGTCCTCTCACTAACATTAACCCAAAGCAAGTCTAGAATAAAACAGAAAGCGTTTGGTTAAACAAATGCACAGCCTTCTGGTAAATAAATGGTGATAAATGGTGTTGTTACTTATTTTCCAATCAGTGCTTGGGCACGGAACATACGAGTTAGGAACTGATATTCCAAGCGGATAAAATGCGTACCTCAAGTTCCTTCTGGTCAAAAGGCTTGAGGAGATGTTGGGGAATGAGTTCGTTAAAACCTTTCTGCAGAGCCAAGAACTGTGCTTCTATGCCCCTCATAAATCGCCAGTTCACATACAGCCTGGGGGAGGAAAAAAGTCAGGGTGATAAGCTGGATAAGACTGGGCTTTTTAGAGCAAGGCTGGAAAAGTTTACAGAGCAAGTTTTAAAAGACAGTTTGTTGTATGAAAGAAGTTATTAATAATTCCTTTTGCTATCAGCATTTAATTATTACACCATTAACAGACAACACAAAGTACAATTTACAGCTTCTTCCCAGGCTCTCCTATGTTAGGTGGCATGAGAGCAGGTCGTTTATGACTCAGGTATCTCCCTCTGAAATACCCAATATCATCAGTTCCACCATATAAAAAAAGCAATGCCTTCGCTGCCTTCCTGTCACTGCAGGATATGTGTTTGTTCTGCAATACCTGACATATTCTTTCTTGTTCTCTTCTGTCACTGGAATGTTCCTGCCGTTTGGTTTGAGCTCGTGCTGTAAAATCCTTCCGAAAGCATTGTGTTCCACACAGAAAGTGTGGTCCAGAACCGGGGTGATATCGTTCTCTCTAACAAATGAAAGACAGAAGGGAAACTTTGTATTTCTGATCACTTGCAGGGGCGATGCTGGCAGCTCGTTATTTGAACACAGTCTTCAGGATAAACCCAGGAACCATCAACCTGCATTCCACACCACCAGAGGAAGCTGCCACAACCACTGATTTCTATATGGCTTATTGCCTGCTCATCAGAGCCCATCAGAGGTGTCGTTCTCCCCACTACGACTGTAGCAGTATTTGGGATAATGAATAAGTAACTAAACCCTAAACACACACACAATGATCCCATTTGCTGTCATGTACTCAGTGAAGCACAGAAGAAATCAATTATTTTATTTTCAATAACACACCAATAGCTTTAAACATAAATTTAAAACAGTCTTTATGAAAAAGTGACAGTGCAAAGCAATGCTAAAGAATCCCAAAGCTACACCTAGTGATGATGGATTTTGTTCTAAATTGTACAAGTACAAAGTTCAAATTAATTCAATTTATTTTCTTTTTAATCAAAATTAGTTTCCCTTCTTTTTTTTAATTTTAAATCCACGTTTTCTTATGGCCAAAGGTTGTACTTCCAAACTCAGGAGAGTTCTGAGGATTTTGATACTGTAGTATTCTACCACACTCATGCAACACTGAAATTAGAACCTAATTTACTACAAGGAGGCCTAACACAGCTCGCATGAGCATTTTTTCCTCAAATACCTTGAGCTTTTTGACACAGAAATGGTTACTCAGGAATCCTGTACCCATCTCCCCCACTACTGACGCTTCTATTTTCTGTAAAGCACGATCTTCTCCACAGCAAGACAACTTACAAATACAGTACTTACAGAATCCAGACTAAACTTTTGTGCAGTTCTGGGTCAACAGATTCCAGATCAGAGAGCTGAATGGGTTTCCCCAGGAGCTGTTTATAAAAGGGCACCGTGAACCCCCCATTGATATAGTGTCCATGGAACACAGCCAAACCCATTATCCGACCAACAAAATGGAAATAAGACAAGTGGTCCTGCAGAGAGAGGAGAACATCAGGCAGCACAAAGGCATTCTAACACTGACATCTGGTGGCTATTTCAGTATAAGCCATCTGCAGCCCTCTGGGCAAAAGGAACCACAATTTTTTCCTCATAACATAACCAAGAAGCATTTAATGATTAAACATATCAAGTCTCTGCACTTTACCTAATAAATTATATACAAGTGCTTTAGACCTTGCAAACAGAATTGCTGCTCATTTTAGGGCTTACATCAATACAAGGCCTCCAATAGTGAGGAAGAAAACACCCAAACGACACAGGAGCTTATTGAGAAAGGGAAAGCAAGGCTTACAAGCCCCTGCAGTCACAGAGACCATGCAGTGTCTGCACCATCACCTGTAGTTAAAATGAAGAGTACTTTTACCTATCCCAGAATCAACATGCACCCCAGCCAGCACCAAGGAGTCTCAAATGACAGCCAAAAGATTTCAGGTACTTATCAAAAGAGAACTCTTCTCTCATGTTACTTCTGTGCAAACCCTGCTCCTCTGTACCATAACAACACAAGACTTGTTAACATGTTTTTACCCCACGTCACTGTATGTTCTTATCATGAAAAAAACAGCTGCAATGATCAACTGCAGGAGACAAGCTCTTAAAGTACACATATTGCTCAGAAGTCAATACTTACAGGGTTGATAGAGGAATCTGGATTGATTTGCAGCATGTAAATATTATCTGTAGAGTACTGGAAGAGTCCATAGTATGGATTCAACATTTCATGGCACAGTAAATACAACCATTCTCTGCCAAGAAAAAGTGTTATTTTAGAAGAAAGCAACTTGCATTTAAACTTCAGACAACACAGTTATTGTGAACCATTAACACAGTTATCAGTTTCCTAGCTTGGTTTTGGTTTATAAGTAATGAAGAAATTACCATGAATTAACATAGCTAGTAAGCCATGAGACAATGCCATCTCATTCCTCACCCATTCCCTAAACACTGTCAGAGACATATTTAAACAAATCAAGTCTGAGCAAGACTCACTGAAAAACACACACACACAAAGAAACACCAATTTCACAGCTACAAAGCGTCAGAAAAACTGAAATCCCACCTTGCTACTCCTCCATAATCCAGGCCTTCCTCGCCTCGAAATTTTACCATAAGCCTCTTTTTCAAATCCTTTGGCCTCATCTTCATTATCTGACGGTAGGATTCCTGTACACGTGTACACATATATTTATAGGTTGGGGTTTTTTTTAACAGATTAGACATTTCATTTCTTTTCTATAATTAGCTCTAAGAAGCTCTAAGAATTAGTGTAACACAGATTTTTTACTCAGCTACAGAAAACATTCTGCTAAAGAGCTAATCTAAAGCACATTTCAATGACAGCACTAATATTTGTTGGTGTAAAGTCCACAAAAAGCTTAATTCCCTTTTGCTGCAAAGGTACTTAAAAAATAATTCAATCTAAGAATAGAAGAATGGCCAATTAGAGTTACCTCTTGCACACTACATACACAGTGGTAATAGCAAGCAGATGCCATTCCTTTCCAACTGCTTTCAGCAGTTTTCAACTGCTGTCATTTCTAAATGAAAAAGAATGCTCAAATTTGTCAGCAAAATCCATGTGAAGTTTACATAATCTAGCTTTGCTCATGTAAGGTGAAAGACTTCCAGCAACTAAACATTTGCATTGGCAAAAGAACCCCAAACTACTCAGAATCTCTTCTTACCAACGTCCACGTTAAAACACGAAACTAAAGGAATGCTTTTTCTTTAATTTAATCAGAGTTCTGATAATCCATGTGATACCACTGGATTCACCAGTTCTCTCATTAAACAGACTTGATGTAAGATCAGTTTCATTAAACTTGAGTAAGAGAAGCTGATATCAGTAGTACAGAGACCATCACATACCTCAAATATTTCCTCTCTGGATACCTCAATGCGGCAGTGACCTGCCTGTGGCTGCTGAAGGGAGAGCTCATGTCTAAGAACTTTCAGCTTTTGCACCAAGTCTCTTTCATATCTCTGTGCAGGCAACTCTTCACCCTCTTCCACAGACCCCTCGTTTGGAGCTGGCAGAGGCTGCTGGCTGGGCTCTTTTAGCTGGCATTGATGACTTTGAAAGGAAAGCAAAATATTCATTCTAGAAGCATTACAACAAGGAAGATGTAAAAACAATAAAACTTTCTGGTGCTTCTCCCATACATCTTGAAGAACATGAAAAGATCTCTAATGAAACAACAGCTTTATAAATGGAACCATCTAACAACTGCAGTGAATTTTTTTTTCCAGCTCCACCCAAAGCAGGGATAACACAGTAGAACAGAACTGCCTCTACAGTTATTGGAAGAGATATATGTACGTGTCCCACATAGATGAAGCTTCAAACATCCTCACTGGTCATGCCTTTATTTGGGCTGAGGATCCATTTTATTTTTTAGGTAAGAGATTCTGCAGTAGGTTTCAAGCACAGCCAAATTGGATCCAAGGCAAATTCTGAACTCAGGCACGATGCACGCAATCAGGCTTCTTCCAGGGTCAGTTCTGTAACAGTGCAGCTGCTTTTGCATGATGCAGAGCTTGAATTGATTACATCCTGCTAAACCTGAGCTGGCTGTGCACAGCACCAGGCGACCCGACTCCAGTTGGCTTTATATTCCTGTTGTCTGGAGCTCAAGGGAGCACAAAGCCAGCTCATGTCCACCACAGAACTGAACTGCTAAGCCAGAGAGACATGAGTGGAGTGCTGTGGAACTGCCTGGCAGATCCTCCACCCCACACCCCAGCATTTCTAGAACTGCCTATTTTCTCCAACACAACTTGGTGCAGTTTTATCAAACCAACTTAAAAGATCAGCATTGTGCAGAAATATGCAAGCCCTCCTTGGGGACTGCAAAGCATAATAAAAGCAGTTTTGTAGAGACTTTGCATGAAGTTTAGACAAAACTGGGGCTGACAACTAACATTCAGACCCTGATTAGACCCACACAGAAATCCACCTCCTTGCCTATCTGTTGCCTAATATCATTACACACTGATTTTTTTTTCAGCCCCTCATGACTCCCAGACTGTAGTCAAAACTGTACAAAAATAAATGGTTTAAGAATCCAAACTTTAGATGAATTATTTATCCTGCAAGCTTCTTACTTCATGATGTGATGTAGTCGTGGATCTGTGAATTGCGTGGTTCTGTTGTTATGATCTACAAAATATATTCTTCCTGAAACCGTACTCCTAACTTCCCAACCTGGAGGCAGAGGTCCCAGCTCATCGCAATTCACACTGTTAAGGTCTCTGAGGAGGAAAGCAAACAAAGTTAAAGCGCTGCCGAAGGGAAGGTGGAAACAATTACATTCAGGGCATGGAGAGGGGGAGTGAAGTTGGCTCTCAGAGATTCCGGGCTACGAAGGTCTCAGCAAAGAAGCACACGATAGCTACTTTAATGTTGCCCTTTTAGAATCCTCCATCTAAGCAGTGCAACTTTGTAAGCTGTCCTTGGAAGTAACAAAGCCACGCGGCTTAAAAGTAACCTCAACATGCAACACCATCATTTAGGCAGAGCTGCAAAAGGAGAGGGAGATCTTCCTTGTAGCAAAAAAATTCACAGAAAAAAAAAAAAGAGAAATCCTATTAACATTAATGCCAGCCGTGCGCAGGAAACCTACAAATGAAAGGCCTCCAAAGCAACCACTGCCTCCAAATAAGCAGGGGGTTAAGAAGCCGAGGCAGCCAACACTAAGATCACCTAAAAAGAAAAATTCACCTCTTTAATTAGCAAGGTTAGAAACTTAAGCATGAGAAATCGCTCCCAGGAAGGCTTCACTGACCTGGTCCCTCTCATTCCTGATAGCTTCAAGGTGCCGTTCTTTGTAAGCGCTGCTAAAGGCAATCACTCACCTCCAGGTACACAATAGCAGTGAAATCCAACACTCAGGATGTATTTACAACTCGAGAGTTTAAAATGCTTTAGAGCTACCAACCCGTGCAGTAAAATACCACAGTGGCAAGAAAAAGAAGGAGGGGAATCTGGAGACTTGTTTTGGCAGAAATGCTGTGCAGGGAGGGATTCTCTGGACAGCTGAGGTGAGTTCATCTATTATGCAGGGTTGAAGACATCACTGTAGATTTCCTTACCTAAATCTAACAACCCCACCTCAGCATAAGGGTATGAGAGGCTTTAGAAAAGGTGGAACAATTTGTAGATCAAAGGCTTCATTACTGTCAAGGGATGGCATAAGCCAGCATGGGGTAGACAGGGAGACAGAGGAGCCTTTGTTAGGCTCCTAGAAAGAAGATTATAGCTGTAGCCATTTGTTTCAATCAGCTGTGCATCTGAAAGTGCTTTAAGATTTGATTACATCAAGTTTTAACCTACATCTGTGCTAAATGCCAAGGTTACATTTTTGCACTGTAACTTGGTGGTAAAGCAAAGCCATCTCCACTTCTTGAGAGGAACGTGCCCACTTACATTGCTGGTAAAAAAAATCTGGCTCAGATCTGCAGCAAAAAGAAGCAGCAGCTTTCATTAAGTAAATCAGGATCACTTGAAGAAGAAATAAGGCTTTGGGCATTCAAGCCAGACTTGAGTGACATGAAGAATGAATATTGTCATTTCTTCTTCCAACAACACCAGCTAATCTAACATCAGCTATTTTATCTCTCCCTAAACCTCATTTTTTCATATCCTCCCATATCCTGTGGCTATATCAACACTTTTGCTTACACTACTGCATATAATATTTCTAATATCCTGTACCACACTGGTCTATCACACAATGAACACAGCAGCTGAAGAGTTACTCCGTGCTTTACCACAGAATTGGGTGTGCAGTGAAACAGCCCAGATTCAGAGCTCCTCAAGGAAGACAGACAGACCTTAGTCACAAAGACCTGGATTAAGTGCAGGTTAAGTTTTAAAGAGGCTTTTCTAAATTAATCATGTGGAGGATCCGTATTTCCTAGCTGCAAATCATTGGTCTGAAGCATAAAAACCCCAACACTACTTCAAGTTTAAAGATAACAAGTAATCTCTCTGCTTGGGTTGTACAAGAATGGGCACTCCTACAGCAGAAATTACTAATCCAACAGCCAAAAAGCAGTCACTTTTTTATTTCATTTGTAGTCCAAACAGGTTTTAAACAAAAAATATTTGATTCAGAAATCCAACTTCACAAAACCAATAATGAAGTCACGTTGACATTTTTGGAAGGGTTTGTCAAATGGTTTCCTGAAGGACTACACACTTTTCTTTGCTTGTTTTACATGATTCACTGGTAGGTAATTCTCCCTTTCAAAAAGTCATATTTAATGTATGGCAAAAAGCTAACTAGAGAGATCCAAAATCACCCTCTGCTCATGTCTCTCCTTTAAGTTTAGAAAGTCCACTTCATAATTATTATTCTTAAAGATTTCACAGATTTTTGCTCTAAAAGACCCAGCTTACATCTGTACATGCACAGAATCCCCCCCATGGCCCCGAGTTTGTAACTAGAAATACATACCTTGGTATCCTAGGGTCATGCCAGGTGCTAACTCCAGTCTGCGTGTGCAAAAAATAAACCTGTCCCTGTACCGTTGTTCTTTGTTCTGTGAAGATGGATGGAAGATTATGGTAAGGCACAACTCTAAAAAAAACCAACCTGAATAAACAGTTTGTTTGAAGCCATTAGAGCACATTGCCTTTCTGTCAGAGCTAGGAGACAGTATTTGAGCCATCCCACCTGATCTCTTGCAGCACAGACTGCTTTGCCCTTAAACACAGTCCTCACAAGTTTACTTGACTGCAGTTCAGCAATCCTTTTCAAACTCAAAAATCCAGCATGTCTCAGTTTGTATTTTTATTTTTAGATCTTGAGACATCTCAAACCCCCAAACTGGATTTCTTTCCTCCTAGATTTGGCGTGCTCTTTTCCAAGCTTTAAATTCTCCTTAATCTTATCCTTCCTAATCTTCTGTACTACTGGCTTCTTTGCTTTTATATTTTCCTGATCTTTTCTCAAATGTGGGCTCAAACCTACACGATACGCCAAGGGGGAAGGAAAAAATAGCATTACTGCTCTAGTTTAAAGAGCTCTTTACATGCGTTTCTCCCTAGATACAATGCCAAGATTAGCAGTGAATTTTCTGTAACAGCATCACACCACAACCTCATGTTTAATTTACCATCAGCCCCTCAGTGTATCCTGGAGTAGACAACTGCTAATTAGACAATCTCAAACTTGCAGCTGCACTGCTCAGTTCCTTTTCCAAAATGCAGACCATCAGATGCTCACGGATACTGCACGTCCTAACAGGTAAACCACATCAGGATGGTAAAATGGGAAAATGTCCTCTGAAGCCTTTTGAAAACTTAAATGTAATGGTTCTGGAAAATTCTTACCATAGCCTTCAGGTAGGTCAGGAGACTGGTGACCATGAGGTCTGTTCTGAGGTGTCTGTACATGACCTCTGACTTCAGGAGTCCGAAGGCGCTGTGCCTGAAGCCTCTGATCTTGACTGGGAGACTCTACAAAGCGACAATTGCCTCCACCTGCAGCCCCTGTAGTGTCTGTGTAGGGTGCTGGTTCTTCCATAAAACAGCTCAGTGGCCTCCCTGGTCCAGAATCTTCATAAACCGTTCTGAAAATGGGGAAACTTCAAGATTTTCCATCACAGAAGTGAATGTAGAAACAAATGTCTTTCTCTCTCTCCCTTTCTCTCTCCATTACTTCAAGTAACTTCCAACCCAAGATATGCCATTTCCTTACACCAAATTTCTTAGCCAAACAGAAGTGCCAGAAGCACAGGTAACAAGAAATATCAAGTCCTTGTCAGTTCAGCTGATTTTCTTTGAGCAAGCATTCAGCTACAGCTTTACTACCTGTTACGTATTCCCAGAGAAGTTAACACTCATTATATTCTTCCCACATATAAACCTGTTTTCTGAGGAAATGTAAAGAAAGGAATCCTTACCCTTCATTCTCCAAAAGCCCTCTGCAGTCTACCACAGAACCTCCGGTGCCTATTCTGTCCCGTGTCTGTAAACTGACTGAAATAAAAACCAAAGGCAAGTTCATAATTGTTCCCTAAACAACAACAACAAACCAGACAACCCACATTTACACAGGGTAAAACACTGCAGAACACTAAAACCATACTGCACACATGAGAGCACATCACTCGCCCCAGCTCCCCCCACAACCCTGACACATTACTGACTTTTTAAATAGGGTGGAAAGACATGAGAGGCATCACATCATCAAAACTGAAGCTGATTCTGTTCCTGTGAATATCAAATACCAGGCCCCACATCTGCATTTCATGGGGAAGGTGAGCTGGGAGGAAATTGCTCACCACTAGATGTCATCATAACGGTGAGAATTCTGATTTTGCTGAACATATTGATGTACAGCTATTGAAAAGCTTGGGCTCAGGGCAGGGCAGGGGGAGGATGGCATTGAAACAGCAATTTGCAGAATTTCTTTTACCTTCTTTAGGTCCCTCCTATCCAGGTGATGTCCCTTTTGCCTGTCATCTTGGTCCAAAAGCTATTAGTTTTACAGTAACATTTCACCCTTCCAGAGCTGCAATAGGAACCTTGCCAAGTGCACTCCCTCTTCTTAATATTGTTTGCCATTATTAAATAAGAGCAAATCAACTCGTTTGTAGGAGTACAACAGAACAATTGCTGTTATGTAACCTAATCCCATTAAAACCTGAAGAAACAACACAGAAAAGGCTCTGAAGCAGTAACCATGGGTGTCTCTTTCAATTCATCATTTGCCCTGATGGTGTATTTAAGAAGATACATGTTTAACTAAGAGTATTCTTACCCACTATTTGGCCTCGCACAGCATCAGTATCCGTGGGATTTAGTTTGCATAGATCCAAACGCTGGTCTGCAAACAAGAGTTGGAAACATCAACAAAACACGGAGGGGCTGGGAGAGAACACTACTCACTACTCAGACACAAGGCAATGAAGGTTCCTGACTGTGCCAGGCAGGAGCTGCTCTTACATCCGGTGTCTTTTAGCCTGCTGATGGCATTGGAGAGGAGTCGCACACACCCCAGGAAGCCAGCTCCCTGTTTCTTGTGGATTTTTTTATGGTTCCATACACTGATGGTTATGGAATCTGTCTTCCCAACATATCTACAAAAAATACGTATCAGAAGAGTCATTTCAGAAGAAAACACCACCTCACTCCACAGCATTTCTGTGCTACAAATTCTGATACATTGGAGTACGTTGGTCACGCTCCTTTATTATAAACACAGAAGTGCTTAAGCCTGGAATGGTGTTATTAATGAGTTACTGCACGTTACATAGCACATTTAATTGATATTGCTGCAGCACAAATTAACCACAGGCAGCCCCATTAAAACCTCAGCATCAAACTAATTGATGTAGAAAACTTTCTTAAAATTTATATTTGTAATATTTTGAAGACAATGAATCACTGCAAGGACAATCTGTTCTAAAAGCTGAACTGCTCACTCCACGCCGTGGTGCTCTGTACCTAACATACACATATCTCCAAATTCAAACACCTACAGGCAACAGAAGCAAACCTTTACTAGCAGGCAGTTTTCTGTCATTGCAAACATTAGTCCTCCTCAGCAAGTATGATTCTTCTTGGTAACACATGATGAAGCACCAGTGGCAATTCTTCCCTTTCATCTATCAGATAAATGCCTGCAATACATATATATATCTATACACACACACGAGTTTACTTATGACCTAAGGAACAACTCACAGATCATAATGCTGGTTCCATTTGGGGTCCAATGTGTTCTTCACAGTGTCAGTTGAGTGGCACTGACCTGACCCATCAACAACTATTTTTGCAAACGGGTCAGGAAGTCCTGTGGAAGGGAAAAGGGGCTGTTACACTTCGTGCTTTTTGTTTTGTTTCTGCCCAGATAATGATATCATCAAGTCCTGCACGTTTTCTCCCCTCAAGAAAGGAAAGGTGCCATCATCCCCAAACTGAAAATAGAGAAAGCAGTTCCTATTTAAAGAACGAGGTACTTCTGCCCTACACATTTGTATCTGCCATAAATAGTAAAACTATTTAGGAAACAGGCGAAACGTGCTTAATTTAACAGTGCTTAAATGCTATAAGCATACTGGAAAGTAGGCATTTTTATTCAATCCTTAACATAACATTAGACTGCAGCTCTGGGATACTTTTCTTGCACCCATGGCATGTTTTGCAAATACTTCCACAAGAGATGGATGCTACTGGTAACCCACAGAAAGAAGTGCAAGTAGCAACCTGCTTGTGGTGTCATCAGCCAGACTTTCAACAAGAATTTGAGATCCTTGGTCTTTCCAACACTGGAGCCTGCATCACCCAAATACAGTTCAGGGCAACGTGTGTTTGTGTAGTAATGCAATGCTACTGCAAGCATGAGCCACAGAACAAATCACATCCAAAAATGAGCCAGGACAGTAAAGCACAGTCTAGAGATAAACCTCATTAAGCAAGAGCAGAAGGTTATACAATTAAGGCATACTTACTGAAGAAATCTTTCTTTGCAAGATTCTTGGCACATAATACTGCAAAACAAAATATCACAGTAAGAAATCTTCAGAACAAATAAAGCCTTGCAGCAATCACACCCCTTACAATACTACCAGGTCTTAATTCCTGTAAGAAACCCAAATGTTAAACACGAGCATCGTTTTCTTTATCTGTGATTGGAAATGCACTTTGCTGCTTTGTTCCGCTGTTGCAAAGTATGGATTTATTGCACGTCTCTTTGTGCCAAAGCCTCCTTGTTTTCTATGCTACATGCTTATGTGCTTCAACAAGATTTTGCTGCACTTGTTTCACTCATCTTACAATGCAGGTTTTGAACCAAGAATGGTTCAGGGCTCCTGGAGGTGACCTCGGCACCAGGTCCTAGCAGACACTGTGCAGCCTCCTGCTTTTCAGAGCAGCAGTACAGCCAACTCTTGGAGGTGCTGCTCCAACAGCCTCAACACCTCACCAAAACAGAAAGGTTTGGAGATGAACACGACTTCATCGAGGAGAAAACAGAAATACTGAGGGAAAAGACAGCATCAAGAATTTTTCCTTTGCAAGGGCCACAATTGAGACATCATTTCCCTCTCTACAATTCCACTCAATAACAGAGAGGTTAAGGCAAAAATGAGATCAAGAAACTTGCACCAATCTCCATTTCTACTTGGTCCATTACCAGCTACAAGCCTAAATTCTGCTGTTTAGTAAGGGCTGCTCAGCACAGCCTCAATAATTCAAGTAGCTCAGTATCCATTAAACTCTTAGGCCAGAAAAAGTAACTACAGAGCCAAACATGAAAACATGAGAGCTCTGACTCGCCAAGCACCAGGAGAAAAAAAGAACCAAGAAAAGTGTTTATAAGACTGAGCCTTTGAGGGAGCCTCTTCCCCACCAAGTTCTATCCTTCAGCACGAGGATGAACGCTCACAGATAACTCAAGATGGTCTTTTCCCCTGGCACAGATGCTTCTCATCTGCCAGGCCCTGCACTTCCAGCAGCCCCAGCAGCATTTGCACACAGCAGCTCTATGCTGGGCGCAGTGAAGATGTGCATAAATATATATTTCTTTTGCACTTCCACTGGAATTCCACAGCAACAGCCCATCAGCTGAAACATCCGGCAGAATAAGGACTGCCTCATCTCACACGACAAGCCAACAGCCCAGAGCCATCCCAGCTTAACACAGATGTACACAGAAAAAAAAAATACACAAATCCTTCCGTTTTATTAATAATTAAAGCAGCCACTGCATGCAACTATTTTTAGAATGGATTAAAAATTATGTGCTTCTGAGATTGGTAAACTGCATGTTCAGAGAAAGCTCCTCTTGGGCATTTTAAGAGCTGACCAAAAAGGAGAAGTCTGCAGGACCGTGGCAATTCAGTTTGAAATAGAGCAGGGTGACAGAATCAGCTGCTGCTGCTCTATGGAAGCACAACAAGGCAAAGCTTAATTTCCTCCTCCCAGCCAGGAAAAAGAACCAGCAGAGCAGGCAATGAGTACAGGCAGAACCAGAACCAGAACGTTCCAGCACTCGCCAAAACGAATTTTGAAGTTCCTCTGAGTGGTGGAGCTTTTTCTTTTTTAAATCAAATAACTCATCCCACTTTCCTTCCCCATTCGAAGAACACGTTATTAAGTTGGACAAGTACTCCATCTGTAACAATCTGCATATTCTCTGGCTATACAATTATCACATTTACTTTACATTTCAGGTGTGCTTTCTAGAGCTCACCAGCAGCCGCAGCTTCTAAAGCTGTTACTAAAGAATTCTACTTTTCAGTTCATTCTTTTCTTTCTGCCACAGGCTTTCAGTTCTATAGCAGAGGAGCATGGTTGCCAATTTGCCAGTTGCAGCCTGTGAAACCCTCAATTTTAGGTTGCAAAAAACCATGATTCTTTCTAGTAAGAACACTGGCGTAACAGCTAGCGGCAGACAAACTTCTGTGGAGCAACCTGTAGGAACAGGCTGCCCAAGAGGGACCTCTGGCTTTGCTCCACTATTTGCATATGAAACTCACTAAGAAAAATATTTTCAAGTGCCCTATCACTTCGAGGGGATACATTTCTGAATTCCAGTAAAGCAAAAAGTGACAAAAGTCAGCACTGGGATGCTTGGACATGAAACCACATCAGCAGCACCCCCAGATCCGTAAAGCCGTGCCCAATTTGCTTCTCAAATGTCCAGCCTCCAACAGGACCTCAGTGAATCTGCTCTGGGATCTGGCTGCTGCCACCTCAGACTGAAAGCCCTGAACTCAGCTGGATTTACCTACAAAAGCTTAAGAAGTTACTGAAGTTACCCCTGCATGGATGTTGCTGCCCGGACGAGGCACAGGGAAAGGGATGGATGCTGATCTGCAAACCGGCCACTCTGCTCAGGCTTTGCACAAAACCCAGCATCCAGCCTTTGCAAAATGCTTTTCCTTTCTTTCAAACGAGGCTTATGGCCCACCAGCAGGAGAAATCTGCTCACATTTGTTGCAGAGTTACAGAAGGCACTGATTCTCCTGTCTCGGACATTTACATTCTGCCTTCTGAAAGCCTTCTGAAAGCCAACCGACTTGTTCCAGCTTGACACACTATTTGTTTATGCTGCACTCCGGATTGCTATGCAGCACTCAAGAACTTCTTTTTATACTGTAGATCCCAAGGAACACTGAAGCAATGTCTTCACATCCCTATTATAATATTTATAAAGGGATGGGAATGTTTTTTTAAGCACCTGACATTACTGAGATAATTTCAAAGGCCAAATTAGCCAGCTGGGTGAAGCATTAATGTGAAAGCATATTTGGCAGAGGGTGAAGAAAGGATGAGGCTTAGACAAAGTCAGGATTCACCCTGCGGATTCAGCGCAGCCCGGGGGAGGCGAGCAGTTCCGTGCCAGCCCCCGGCTGTTCGCCCGCTCCCAAAGCAGAAGTGAATCATCTGTAGGAGCTGCAGCAGGTGTAGGAAGGGAAGCACGGCACGGCTCTGCTGCCTGCTCTGAGCCAGGCTGAGCGTTGCATCAGAAAGCTGCTGCTTCACCAGCGAGCGGCCTCTGGAGCGTGACCGGCCTTCCTGGGAAGGAGGAGAGCCCGGGTGAGGAACAATTAAACCTCCCCAGGTAAACAGAGCTGCCTACAAATGTGCTCAGGTGCCAAGTTCCTCCTTCTCACTGGGCTCGAGGGATAGCTGCTGGGCTGCAGGGAGGCCTTTCACTCTGCTGTTTCTCTGCATCGCCAGTGCATTCGCTCACACCTAACATAACATTCCCTCAGCGCAGCGCTATGCTGCTATCGTTGTTTTCAGGTAGGTGAGTTTTGCAGCACGCAAAGATTCAGCAGACGCCTGAATGCAAAGCAGCATCTGCGTTAGGGACTGCAATAATTCACACTTTGCTCCGTGCTCTGAGTGAAAGGTAAGCACCTCTTTGCTGAAATGAAGGACTTTTACTCGTGGCTACAATCTGAGCCAGCAGCATTCAGCTGAGCACTCCAGTTAGAGTGGGAGACAAGGCCACCCAGCAGCACGGCCACGTCTTCCTTGGGAAAGGGGGAAGGTCGTGCTGAGGGATGCTGGCAAACAAACCTCTCAGCCATCTCTGGCCTTCCCTTTGATATTCCAGGTTAATCATTTGTGCTTGTGCAAACACGCTGCTAGATTCCAGGATATATTCATTTTACTTTCTGACAGAAGGTAAACACAAGGCCAGCAGGCTAATGACGTAAAAAGGACTTCACTTAGTATTTACTTCTGAGCAGACCATCTTTAATCATGGAGATACACAGCATAAGCATTAGAAGCACTGCAAGTTGTCAGACTCTTCCATCTTGAAAAAGTCTGCAGAAGACAGCACAGAAAAATAATGGGCTCCAACTGTAGAAAATCTTCCACAAACAAACAAAGACTCACACAAAAAAGAAAAAGCACAAGCATCAGCTATTTACCACATGCTGCTCTAACAGCCCAAAGCACCACAGCCCACAATTAAAACCTTTGCTGGCCCTGTGATGGGAAATCACTTCCCATCCCAATGCTTCTACACAATTTGTGTGCAAAGTGCTGAGAAATGCCCCCAGCCACCCCCCCAGCGCCCTGAAGCAGGACTCTGCTTATCGCCCCTCTTCTGTGCGCATAACCTTAAATGAGACTTTGCTGCAGATCAAACGTTTGTTTTCATTTCTACCACCAGGCAACCCGTGAAGGTTTTTAAGTGCTTTGTTTTTCTAAGGCTGACAATCATTTATGTTTGATAGGGCACAAGAGCAAGTTGAATGGAAAAGGAAAGGCGGGTAAAGGCAGCGAGTGTCAAAATGTGGCTTCTCTGCAGTAAACCACATCACTGAACTGAAAGGTACCGTTTTATTCACAAATCGAAGCTTAAGCTGTCACCACAAAGGCCATGGTTTCTATTCTAGTCCTTTTCTTGTTTGCTTTAAGAATACTTGTAGTCTTCCTCTGTCTGCTTCAGACTGCAATGCATAAATCCACAGACTGCTTTAGCTTTACAGTAAGTGAATCACTGCAGTGCTTAATGCAGAAAAGAAACCAAACTGAGTCTTACCTCTGCCAAAGAAACCAATTCTCTGTACAGAACTAATTTCACACGTGCAGCCACTTTTGTGCGCACTGAGTGACCTTCATGAATGCTCTCAGCACCACGGTGCCAACCAGACCTGCAGTCCTCTACAAACCAGCCCCAACCCTCAGACTTTGGGGCTGCCACACATCACACCCTGGCATTTGAAGACTGCCCGTACTGAAGCTGGAACCAAACCTAACTGCCAGATTAAAGCAATGCTTCATTAGAAAACCTCAGTTCTCAAAGAGTTGCTGGATTTGATGCACGAAGCCTTTTTGTGGCCCTTTTGTGTAGGCTGCAGTGAGAATCAAAGCCTCTTTTCAAGGCATGCTTTCCTCGTGGGCTGGAACTTGGCTTCATGCAGCCAGTTGCAAACACTAGACAACTTTGAAGAGCTCTTCAAAAAACCACACACCCAGAAAAAGCCATTTTTATTAGTCCATTAACATGTCATTAAAGTATCCACTTTGCCAAGAATCAGATTTCCATCCTACCTAAGCATAAAAATGTCATGCATGAGAGAGAGTCCTCGCAGCACAAACAACAGCAAGTTGACAAAAGCCAACAGTTTCATCTCCAAGATTCCTAAAACTTACTCAAACTGACAAAATCCTCCTGGGCACTGACTGACTGCAGGTCTTCACATCCTGCATGTATACAGCAGCAGGTCTGATTAACCCTCCATAAAGTGAATCACTCAAAAATCAGTGCAGGACTATTGGAAGAACAAACACCACTCATTTCCAGTTGGCTGAGACTGCGTGCAACACGACCAGTAAAGCAAGTTTTAGAGTGAACCGAGATACAAACCTTGGAGAAACACTAAGAGTTATGGAATTAGCTGGAGAACTTTGCAGGGATTAATGAAGAGATCAATAGGAAGCTGAATTAATGCCGATGCTGAATCAGAGAAAGGCACAAATTAGACAAGTAGAAATAAGCATATCCAATTATCTCTCATACTAACTCTTCTTTCTCTTCTTTCCCCTTTGTTCACCCATAACAAATGCCTGACACAAAGGCTAACTCCCAGATTACATTTTTCATTAAATCCTATTATTGCATCAGTTTTCTTGTAAGACTGCTATGCCTTCCTCCAGTGCAGGCCAAGAACTTTCTCATACTCTCTCTGCAATCTCCTATTGATACTCAGTTTCTACTCAGATGTAAAACCCAAGTAACCCCAACCACTGCAGTGTTTGTTACTGCTGTCCTCAGCCAGCCCCAGATCTGAAACAGAGGTCACCCAAAGAATTTCTTTAGCCCTTATACAATGGGGCAAACTCCAGCTACAGTGAACTCCCACCTCTCACTCAAACTAGTTCCAGGGCCTTTTTGTCGCTGCTGTAGAGGGCAAACCTCTCAAAGTGACTTCAGCACCTTCAGCTTACCATTTCCCTTGCCCCTACAACGATTTCTTAGTTGTAGGGAACACAACCAGGAACACTGGGGCAAGAACACAGTAATTCTGCCATCAAGAAGTACCCTTGCAGCACGAGCCTCCTTCACGCCCTTGGACCTTTTCCTTGCAGACCATCTGGCGCCACATTCAGAACACAACCACGTTCTTTGCAAACTGGAAGTAAGAGCTAAGTTAGCTACTGCTATCCCCATTTCACAGCAGCTGGAAGGCTCGTTCTCAAAGAGAGCCATTCTCAAAAAACACTCAATTGACCACCCTTTAACCAGAGAAAACATTCACAGAACATGAAGTTATATATAACCACTCTGGTTTTTAAAACTCAGTCCTCTGCCGCCAAGACTCATCAAACTCAGTCAAGTTTTGCTTTGCTAGAGCGTCCACAAATGGTCTCCCAGCTCCCTGAAAACAGTCCATATGCTCAGGCTTCAGCTATAGTGTCAGCTTCTGCATACACTTGAGAGAAACAGAAGTACCTGGAAAGAACCAAAAATTCTTGTTAAAATATCACTAATTTGCCCCGAGATCAGAATACTGTTCTGTCTCATAGCTGACAGCTAAATGACAAGATTCATACTGGAACCAAACCCAGCATTTTACATTTACTCCACACTTGATTGTGCAAGCTGCAGTTACTGGGAACAGCACAGTTCTGCATTTCTTCCCTTCCACATCTCGTGTCTCCAACCACACGTACTTGAATAATTTCTGTTTTCAAGCAAAGAGCATTTATCAAGACAGGCTTATCTGCACAGCTTGCACATACTTGTGCTCGCATTTTGAAACAGACACCAACATGCATTGTGCAAGAGCATTGCTCTGAAGTTGAAAGCTTGCCACAAAGCTATGTGGCTCCATTTTCTTAAATTACATTTAAATAAAAACTGTGCTGAAGTCTTAATACTTCACTTTTATAGTTACCCAAGTGCTGAAAAAGCATCTGGAAAAAAATTCCTAAAGCATGAAAAACATGTTCCTCCACCCACATGCGCTCATAACTCAGATTCCAAACTGAATTTTACTAAGATGGCCAAAAATATTTTGCACTTTTAACACTTGGAGCTTTCAAAGCACCTTTTCCAAAGCACACAAGTACCCACGAGAACGGAACGCTCAACCCATGCTGCTCACAACAGGTGGAGCTGAGGACCGAGCTCAAAGCAGCCCCGATCCCGGGACCTCAGTAAACAACAGGTCTGTCCTGGAAAGGCTGGCCAAGTCTTCACAAATACAGAATTGTTCTTCTGGAAAGCACCGGGTGAACAGCAATGAATTATGAATCAAATTCAAGAGAAAAGCCAACGAGCACTCTAGAAATGAGTCTGAAACTATGCTGGTTTTCACTACTGCCTGGGCAGAAACGACCTTCCAACTCCTTCATGAGAACGAGAGCCCTTTGCAGCGCATCCTACAGCTAAGTCATCATTTAATTTAGGTGTGTTTAATTTAATTTCTCTGATCTCCACTTTCCTAAGTTAAATGTATGAAGTGTTAAGCACTGCATTTTCATTATCAAACAGAAGCTCACAAAGATTCGCCCTTGCAGTTGATCACTTGCTTACTAGTTCAGTACATGAAAGTCTTTTCCAATAAACATTCTGTGCACTATAAAACACAGAAATTTAGATCCCCCCTCTTCCCAGACATTCTCTGTGGGGCTACCCACACCATTAGCCCAGCTATGTTGTTTATAAGCAGTTTGTGAGACTCCACTTATGAGCACGTTTATATACGATTAGCAGCTTTTTTCCTCCCACAAAACGCCATCCAATTAATGGACTTGGAGTTTTTACAAGACATGCATTTCCTAAGTCCGATAGGAAAAGCAGCACAACTGCTCTCTGCTGCTTTATTAAGGAGGGAAAAGCAGAAAACAAAGGACCCAAACCAGAAGTAATATGTTTGAGGATGTCTACCACGTGTCTAAAACGAGCCAAGGGAGCAAGCAACGGCACCAATTCAAACAGCCCCAGCCTTGGGGTCCTGTCTGTGGTGCAAAACACTGCTGGAATAATGATAGGCACCAAACCCTGGGTCAGCTGCTACACCTGAGGCTATGGGGAACAGTGATGGCTGTATTTTGCAGCCCAGCATCACCTCCAGCTCTCTGCTCACTCGCTGGCCTGCTTCAAACCATCTTCCTGCAGTGCAGGAGGAAGAAGAAAGTTTGCCCTTCCACTGCAGATCCTGTGTCAGCAGGAAGCACCGTGCTGGAGGTCTACAGCCACGTGTCGTTTCAATGGGAACACTAAACTTGTAACCTAAAACACATTTTCTGTCTCCAAAAAGCAGTTGGTATTTATAGTCCCTCATACGCAGGTAGCATCAAGAATCGAACGTAATAGTTTGAACATAAAACACTATTCTGTGGGAGGAAAAATAAATACAATTTCACGCGTACTTAATCTCAATTTGAAAACTGAGATTTGTTTCTGTATACAGAGCCAATATTGAGCATTTTTGATATCTTACAGCAATTAAATAAGGTACAAAATCAACTCAGTAGGAACCAAATTTTCTAATTAGTTTGTTTTAATAAACAGTACAAAACTCACGCCTGGTTCTCATCAAACACTAAGTAGATTGCTTGCAAGCAACAGCACTGTTGTTTCAAAAATGAATGGTGTTAAGTCATGAGTAAGTTGTAGACTACGTAAACTATTAGTCATGTAGGCTCAAATGCATCAGGAGAACAATTTCAGTTAATTCAGATGGGAAGCTGTGTTAAAGCTTTACCTGTGAGCTGGGCTCCTAGCAAAGCAGGACTGCTTGCATCCATACTGAAATAAAGCTGCACGGGGAACTGAGGAAAGGCTGCTGGTGAGAGAGTGGCTGTGGTGACCCAGGACACCTCCTATGCTGATGTTAATGGCCAGCAAAATGAACAGCAAGAAAAAAGTCTTTAAAGGCACTGAAAGTAAGAAACAACAAATGTTGCTAGCTATTTTTTAGCACTTTAAAGTCTCAAACGTGACCACCGTGGTCAAACCATTCAAGAATCCACATCTCTTCACTCTTTCTAAAACATCAGAGCAATTCCAGTATAGAATTTTGGCAGAAAGATAAGTTTAGCCGACCTAATACTCGGAATACCAAAAGAACAAACCTTGGGAAAAACTGTGCAGTGGATTAAAGCTGATTTGCTCAAGCTCATTTCGTATTTCTTCAATAACTCTTGCAACAAGCAGTTGCTGGAAATCCTCAGCGAAGAGCAGCCCCTACCCAGCACTGCTCCCAGCACTGCTGCACCTTCACTCGCTATCACCAGAACAAATTCTGAGGGACACTGGATGACTTTTCAATAGCAACCATCAAACCATCCTGCTATTATTTTTTTGGTAAGGAAATGAAAAGCATTCTTTATATTTGTACCAGGAGAGGCATCGGCACTGCATCACCACTTTAAAACCACATACCTCAGGTAACAGATGACTTATAATTGTCCCCAGCTTCTAACACATACAGTCGTTCTCCGTGTTCATGTTTTAACTGAGGTATGCTGAGTGCTTTTTGGCATGTTTGGAAAGGAAGATAAAAAGTCTCCAGGCTTACGTAAAGCTTTTCAAAGCTAAAGGCCCCACACCGCCAAAGAAACAGCTTCATGTCCTTGCAGCTTTGCCTTCCTTATTGGCAAATCTGCCGCTCGCTTTGCAGTAAGCATGATAACAACCAGATGAGATGGAGGAGCACTGTCTGAACAGACCCAAGAGTGAGCTCGGATTTAAAACTGGGATGCTGAAAGTCAATATTCGGTGAAGAGTCAAAAGCGTGCAAAGGCCACGAGCAATGAGTTCGTTTTGTTCTGGGCTACTTAGCAAAGGGCCAGCCAAAAACTGAACCAGCTGGAACTCATTCAGAACAACTTCTTTCTTCCCCTGGCTCCCCGGGCTGCATTTATCAACCTGAGGATAGCAAGCATGCAGATCATCACGATGGAGCTGGTGCTTGAAAGAAGTGGCACGGCCTAATGGCCTGTGATAAATGATGCTTTGATCCTAACCTGGACCTTGGTACTGGGTTATAAACCATCCTCGTGTCCCGTGGGGAAAAAACCTGTAGGGTTTGCCCAAGATAGATAGAGTTCAAGCATTCTACTGACTTCTCTCTTTCATGATAATCTCATTACCAGTTCTTGTATGTATAGCAAGCAATTCTAACCTCAACTCTTTTGCCGGTTTCAGATGCTGTCAATACAAACCAAACAGTTTGGAGCACTGAAGTGGGAAGACTGCATTTGCTTTAAAGCACTTCGCCAAGAAAAGCCATTACTGCAAAAAAGTGCACCAGATTAGTTCAAAATACTACTTGGATACTTTGCTGTAGGAAATCTATACCAGAAAAGCGAAGTGAGCACTTTTATTTGTTACACACAAAAGACACTGCGTGCCATGAACGAAGCAGGCATCCCATGAGCCCCATGCCATGCCCTCCTGGCCTGTTCCACTGCACACAGCTGAGCCACAAGCAGGAGATCACCTCCCAGCCCCTCTCTTTGCCTTCATTAACAGCTCACATTCACATCACATCCATCAAGCCTCAGGATTAAAGAGGCACATGCAAAAACCTAGGAAAATGTTATCAGATGTGCAGGTAAAATTTCCAAGTAATTGAAGCCGATTGTTTTAGCACTTAGTTACAAGAAAGGAGAAATAACCCCAGTAACTTAAACACAAGTGAAAATAAAGGTGCAAAGTTTAAATTCAGGAAAAGGAAAGAAACATTTTGTTTGCTCAAGTTTAATTCCTGGCAATGCTTCTGATTTTGAAGAAAGTACATTGGCTGTTTCAGGATATTGGTATCAGCCCCTGGAAAAAGTGAACTCTAAAATCTTAGGTTTGTTTCCTATATTATTCAGTCAGTTATAATCCTTTCATCAGCCCAAGATGCTCCAAAGTGCTCTTTACTGTCCTTCTGCATTTTGTCACGTTTTGAGAGCTCGGCTTCAACCCTTCTTGTTTACAACTGCAAAAACATAGCAAGTCCCAGAGCCACGGCTGTGTCTGTCCCAGCTGGCAGAGGGCAGCAGCAGCACCCAGAGCTCAGCAGTGGTTTGGGCTGCAGGGCTGCGTGGGGACAGACAGCAGGAGGTGGGGACAGACAGCAGGAGGTGACAGCGGCTGCACCCTCAGCTGTAGGGAGGGAGAGAGGGAGGGAGGACAGCAATAAGGAAGCTGTGGAAGTGGGGGAAAGGAAGAGGATGGGACAGAAGTCAGGCTTGTTCCATAAAAAGACTGTAATTATAGAGATATAAATAGCTGGCTGAAGCCAAATTTTCATTCATTCACCTACTTTTGCTCTATTAACCCTCACATAGAATCACTGTTTTGTTCTGTATGACACGTCTGCATGTTGCAGGAAAAACATCCCCTGCATTGTAATGCTCTTGCCTAGGAATTACAATAAAAGCTTTCCTATGCAGAAAAAAAAAACCAACCAAGGATCTGATTTAACAATCAGTCATATCCAGGAATCACAATAGGAGACGAGAACAATGTGTAAGAGACTTTTTTGTGCTGCTGTTCCGCAGTCAGCCCTGTCCGCAGGAAGCACACATGCACACTCCAAACCTACCTAACCACCTATTAGTCACCCAGTGGTAATTCCCTGCAAGCCTTTTGGTTGGATGAACCAACCTCCATCAGTTCTCATCCGATCTGCAGGTGAGGAGATGCTCTTCCCGGTGCCGGCAGGCAAATGACTGCACTGCCTGAGGAAATGTGGGTCAGTGAGCACGCACCCGGCTGCTGGGGTTGCACGCTCTCCAGGGGCTGGCAGCAGCATGACGTGGAGCACCAGGCTGTCTGCAGGCACACGGTGCACATGGTTGAACTCCATGCTCACACCAAGAGCCCTCCCTTGCAGATCTCCATGGAGTCTGGCACAGAAAGCTCTCTGTCTTACCTCCACGCTGAACAGCACCAAAAATGTTAAAGAAGGCTGACGGACACATCACAAAACAGCAGCCATTAGAAGGAAACGTCTTCCTTCCAAAATAATTAATCACCCGTTGTGTTTGAGTATAAACAGCCAGAGCCGGCAGGCGGGCGTTTCGCTCAGCTGAGCAGCAGCAAGATGGACAATCCCACCCTGCTGCTTTCGAGCTCAGGTAACGCTCACAGCCACAGCTGGTCTGCTGCTACCCGGCCCCCTCACCTCTGTTTGCCCCACGAATGGTTGAGCTGGATTGGTTAACCAATAACTTCATGTGGCACGTGGGTTAGCGAGCCCTTCTGCCAAACGGCATTTCCAATCAGTATCAAGGTTCAGCAGATCCACACTGTATCAGTATCAGCCCTCTCTTGCACAAGCAAAGCAAGCTTCTTCACTTTTGGTATTTTAAACAGAACGTGTAATTCTTGTGTGACCCATGGGAGGCACAAAACTGCACGAGCTGAATAGCACCAAACAGGATTTCATGAAAAGGAGGCTTTTATTCAGAATAAAGCCGTATCAGCCTATGTGTTACTCCCTTGTTCTAATTATATAGGACAGAATCTATTTAAACTGCCAAGTTAATGACTTCAAATTTGATCAATAGTCTCTGTTTATTCAGCCCAGCACCACTGACAGTCAGCGGGGATGAACAGCAAAACAAACAGCCTGGCTGGGGCAAATCCATGGCCGAGGTGGGGTAAGAAAAAGCAATCCACAATAGCAAATATCCTTTGATTTAGCTGTGAGGTGGGGAGGGAAGGACCTTCCCTCTGAACACATCGAGACAGCCCAATCCCTGTGTGGCCAATACAACATATATCCATATCATTCTGCTACGGACCGAGTGGTGAGCTGTGAGCTCAAGCATAACTAACATCACGGACACAGAACAAATCCAAGCCTTATCTTGTACCATCTAGCTATGTTAAATATTTCACATTTGTTTTCAGATTAAGCAATGGTAGCACATGACAACAAGAGGAAAGCAGTAAGGCTTTGGAGTGCAGGCAGGAACTCCCCTCACTGTCACCATGCACACCGCTGAAGGAAATTTGCTTTGGAGTGGCTTGGAGAAAGGCCGGAACCAGCGCCTTGAGAGCAGGATGACAAATGTCCTTGACTAAATCCTCTGCCAAAAGAGGCTAAGAATGTTTTAGTTACAGACTAGCTTCAGAGAGCAAAATAAAAATAGTTAGAAAGAAAACAGATAGCATACAGCATGCACACAGTGCTCTAGCAAAGACAACTTTAAATGAAAAAGAAAAGCTTTGCAATTCAGTTTCTCAACAGCGGCTTAACAGCAACGTATGTGGAAAACCTCCAGCAATTTTTAAAGAATACCTTTTAAACTATTCAATAAAGGAAACTCCCTTGCTAATCCCAACCTGAATCTGCAGGCTGTGATTGTGATGAAAACACTTCACTGCACGACTCTGGCCAGGATGTTTACCATCTTCTCAGTTCCATACTTTCATCACTTCGCCTGCGACACAGCTCGCCATTTGCCTCATACAGAACATCAGCATCCATTACATCAATAAATGACAAACCATTGCTGCTAAGATACTTGATCAAAGGTCTTACATAAGTAAGATGGAGCACGGATGCAAAGATGCCATGCTTCTTCCTCTCCAGCCTTCATGTACGCCTTTTGTACCCTGACACAATCCTCCTCCAGTGACAACACTCGGTTGCTGGACCACATACCAATAAAAACATGAAGTTCTCCTGGACAAAAGGTTCTCAAACCACTACAAAAACACAACCGAAGTCTAAAATGTAATACTTAGAAAAGCAACACGTAGAGACAGTTGGTTCTGACAAACCCTACCAAGTTTGCTCTCCATTTTAAATTGATTAAATAGATTCAATACATTACATTTCGCATGGATGGTTAGCAGTGCTAACACTCTAGATAAAATGAAATGCTCTGTGAGGAACACTCTCACTAGGGCTGGCTCTCACTAGATGCATTACTTGCTCTCACAGTAATTTAGTATAACAGGGCCTAGCAATTTCACTGAACAGCATTACAAAAGCCATCTCTTCACAGCTCATAACACAGAAGCTCCTAGAAATACCTATTTCTCCGCTATGGACCCAGCGCAGGGAATGCAGCGGGAGATAGGCTGACACTTTGTTTACAGGAGCTGCAGAACATCATTTTATTTCTTTTATTAAGAAGGTGATTCCTATTTATCAAGGAGTCAAGATATTAAATGCAAACCTTTATTTCCACTCATATCACTAACACAACTTGCACACACCAGGAATCTGATGCTGTCCAGGCGCTGAATGACAAACTGCTAGGGAGAAACAAAGGAGAGCAAGATTTAATAAACAATTTTCATAAGAAAAACCTATAAACAACATTTCTCTTCCTCGCTAAAATAAGCTATGTGGCATTAATTTGAAGTGATAGCGCCGTACTTTTAATTAAAAAATGCCAGTAGGAGGTTGATGCATTGTCTGATGCTGCAAGCAACACGCTCGCAGGACGCAGATGGATCTCTGTGCAAGGAATTAACACCCAATTTCATCTGGATTAAAAGCAAAACAAAACCCCCAAGTCAAAACAAAAGTAGGCAAGGGGTTAGTACAAGTGATTGATACAGTCATCCGCATGTTTCTGCCAGGGAATATTATGCTCTAAGAAACAAACAGAACCAAAAGAGACAATGCTGGGAGAACAACTCTGTTCAATTACGAGACAAATGAACGAAGATAAACTTACTGGAGAAAGGTGGTGGATTGGATACACACACGTCCCTCCTGTCCCACCCCAAAGCTGCTCTCCCACTCCTGCTGACTCCCTCCAGATCTTCAAATAAAGTACCAAAACTCATTTAGAGGACACTGGCAGGTGCGATGCCCTCTGCAGCCTCATTATACCTCTTCCAGGCTGAAAAGAAGCTTAAGCTTGTCCCTTAATTTCATTCATCAGCCTGATGGAGGAGGCAGCAGTGCCCCGGCTCTGAGATGCAAAGGCAGCTCAGTGTGCCAGGTTTCACTGCTGAATTAAGGAACCACCAACCGCTTAGGAAACAGAGCAGTATCAGCCTTCTCATCCAGAAGAAATCCCCACAGAAATTTTTCCTGCGTCCTTTTCATCTATTTTCATCTATGCTACAATTCTTTGCTGCCATCATTAAATAAAAGAAAAAAAGAAGAGCTTTACAGCTCCACAGAGGCATCTGGAAGCACGGCTGTCTGAGCAACTGGCAGCTGCTCTGCAGCACACAACCAGCCCAGGAACAAACAGGGCGTTTTGGTTTTCCTTGCTATAGTGGCTGTGTGAGAGAAGCCACTTTATCCCAAGGCTTCTAACATATTTACCCACCAGCCCTACGATGACTATTTCAGTCACGTTTACGCTGCCAGCATCATCTCGAGCATCGCAGATTACTCTGATTCCTTCTGCTGTTTCAAAGTCTGTTTTCCCTCTGCACATGTGTACGATTTACATCCCGAGGCGATGATCAAAAAAAAAAGGGAAAGCCGCTACTATTTCTCAGCTCAGCTTTATTTCCTTTTCTCCCCCCTTCTATCAAAAATAGCTCTCATCTATGCCCTAGTTCAGTTTGGAAGTAGCACACGCAGACTTGATAAGCATCCCGCGAAGGAAATGCCTCGAATTGCAGACTACTTACGGCACATTTTCCCAAGCAACTTTTTATAAACCCCATTTGATGGGCGCTGCGCTAATTCCTATGGAAGTTTATCAAAACAGTATTTGCAGACAAGTCAAATTACCTCTGTGATTGAACGGCAGCAAAAAGATCACTTGTGCCCGAGCTGAAGCCAAGCTGTTGGATTGCACAGAAGAATTATTTATTCTGTTAGCAAACAGACTTGTCTAATTCCGAGAAGGTAGTTAATTTTAGACTGAAGAACGTGACACATGCAGAACACCCATGTACACGTTCCTTTTGTCTGTCTGAGCCTTGTCCTGGCCCAGGGAAAAGCACTGCTAAGGCAGCTGCAGCCTATCATCAGCTCATTGCAGCCTATCAATACCTGAAGGGAACCTACACCCAGGAGGGGAGTAAACTCTTCAAAAGGGCTGACAACAGCAGGACTAGGGGAAATGGATCCAAGTTGAAGGAGGGAAGATTGAGGTTGGATGTTAGGGGGAAGTTCTTTACAAGGAGAGTGGTTAGGCCCTGGAACGGGCTGCCCAGGGAGGTTGAGGATGCCCCGTCCTTGGACGTGTTTAAGGCCAGGTTGGACGGGGTCCTGGGCAACCTGATCTGAATGTGTGTGTTTGGTGGCCCTGCTAGGCAGGGGGGTTGGAACTACATGATCCTTGAGGTCCCTTCCAACCCGGGTGATTCTGTGATTCTGTGGTGGCAGCAGCACTGCCGTGATGCTCTGTGCTCGCTGTGCAGCAGTCGGGGCCGGCTGCCTACCTGCGCTGTGCTACTGACCTGTAGCAGCTGCTTCTCATTTCTATGCATTGGGAAAAAAGTCTGTTAACGTTCTGTCCCCTAAAAACACTGGAAAGATGAAAGTTACGGTCTGTGACGAATTGCGAGCACCCTGTTAAAACCAAATTTACCTTGGTTGCATCACACAAGCACCAAGCTGAGCAAAGCCATGACGCTTGGCAGTCGCACCCTTTTGTGCCTCAGACCCCTCTGCTCCCTGCCAGCTCCACGGGTCCTCCTGCAGCTGAACCACGGCGTGCTTCAGTGCTCATCTGTACGACGGCGGGAACCCAAATGGACAATTTTCCTCTCTGCTCAAAATATTTCAGGAATTGGTTAAACGCATCACAGCCCCTACAGCATTAGAACCGGTCATATAAAAAAGAAGAGAGATGAAAAATCAGTTTTCTGAAAGTCAGATTTTCAAAATCCCCAGCACTGCAGGCTTTTTGGTTTGGCCACCAAGCTGTTTCTGTTCCCTCTGACCTGCTGCTAACAGGGTATTTACACACATATGAGATGCAAGGTGCTCATCACACCTTGACACGTTCCTCTCTGCAGTTACTTTTAAGAAAGTTGTAAAAGAAACTGCCTGTAATTTCTACTGTTATAATAATATGGAGGTAAATATCATCTCAAGATATTGGCCAAGTTCTTCTTTCAAAGGCTGACGGCACACCTCTAGCTTACACTGAGCTGCTCAACTCTGAGATTCCCAATTCTGATGGCTTCTCTGCCACTCATGCTAGAAGTTCCAAGAAGCCTCGTTCCACGACGCCGTATCCATTCACCAGGCTCACACTTGTTCAGTACAATATCTATGCCTTTTGCTCCTCAGTTTAAATCCAAGTTCCCACATTTTTACAAAAATACATGGGAAAACCCCAAACACATCAGCTGCAAGAATAAAGAACAAAGCGTCCACTGGAAGTATATCAACCACTGCAAAATCAGATTGAAACTCCACTTTTCTTAATACTGCACTTAGTATAAGCAAAAAAACAAACAAGCAACAGCACAACCCATGCAGTCAGTGACTTTTCTCACTGTTCATGCTCTGCACCAAATGGAGCACACACATTTAAAGGATGCATCCACTGAGCACACAGAGGCACTGAGCACACAGATCGAGGCACTGAGGTCCATCCCATGCTGGAGATGTGACACTGACTGCAGTCGGGGCTGGAGGAAATGAGAGCAGAGCGATGCTAGCAGTTGTCTTCAAGCCGAAATAAAGGGAAAGGCAACTGTCTTAAAGGACTTCTGGCTTTTGAAGAGAAAAATCACAATGGAGAGCTTTTGATGGAGTATCTTGGAAATGAGGGAGGTTAATTAGAAGAACTGGTTTTCTTTAACACACCCAAATTTAATTTTGCAAAATAAACAAGAAAGGGAAACTTTGAATTGATAAGAAGACATGTATTTTATTATAGTCCAATGATTAGAGGAAATAAGCAGATTTTTATGGAAGGCTCAAACGCAAACATATAGAAAGGACAAAGAAAATGCTATTCCTTCTAATTCACTCATTAAAAAATGCTATTTTCTTCCAAATACTGAAATGTACTGAGGCAGACTTCATCAACTTGAAGGAAAAAAATTGCAACTTCTTCAAAAATATCACTATCCACTAGGAGTTAATGCAGAAGTGAAGATGACTGCAAGATCAGAAACATCAGGGCATCTCTGCAATAGAGCCACCTAATCAGCTTCATGTGGGGCTGCTTCTCGACCTCCTGGGAAAGAAGCATCTACTATTTGAAAGGAAATAACAATCATGGCTAAACCTGAACCTGAACACTCCTTCCTGAAGCATCCCTGTGGTCACCAACACCAGAAGGGAATCACGTGGTTTAACGCCGCCCAACACGTGGCCGCGTATTCTGAAGTGACAATAAGGAAACAAAGCACGAAACGGAAAGCTGTAAGGCACACCTGATTCCCCAGGGGCTTCCCAGCATTTCTTACAGCTTTAATGGCACAGTTTGAGATCAGGAGCCTCCCGGAGCGAGGTGCACAGAGGCAAGGTGCAGCTGCAGGAGGTGCGCACAGCCGGCGGGGCGAGCGGCGCGGTCACCACATCGCAGCTCCCCAACAATCCAACATTGTTTCACCCCCAGAGAGATGAACAAACTGCCCATTTAAATACTCGCCATTGCGTTCTATTAGCATGCATAACAGTGTCCATATCCTGCAAAAAAAAAAAAAAAAAAGGGGGGAAAAAAAAATATAAAAAAGGATTTTTCATGGGGGAGGGGAGAGTGAGCAAATGGTGCTCTGCCGGCTCTGCCTCTCTGCGCCGTGAACTGGGTAGCCTTGGGGATTTCTGCCTGCTGTGCTCAGTGTCCTTGACAACAAGCCAGTTTGAATTTTGGCCTTTCACTTGACAAAAATGACTTAGTGAAGAGGAAGGCATCAAGCTATTACAGCCCCGTGGAGAGATTCTTTCTCAAACAGCATGCGAGCTTATTCTGCCAATTCAACTAGAGCATCGTCCCATTTATCACCCAGCTCCAGGATCCCCTGATATTCCCAGTGTAGTTGCCAGTTCATGAGACTGATCGAAAGAAAAACTTCCAACACTTTCCCACCGTCCTCTCCTTGCATTTTACAGCTTCCACAAGGATGACGGATGGAAATGGGAGAGGCACATGCCCGGGATCCCCTTCAAAAACTGCACCACTGCCTTTCCAAGGGACATGCAACAATGTTTATAAGCAGCCTAACATCTTAACCTGTCACCCACTGGCTCACCTTTTGCCAACCAACAGGCAGGTTCCTCCTGCTGTCACAAATACTTAGATAAATCATTTACAAATGGATATATACCAATAAACACCTCCAGCAAAGCCTGCTGCAGGGCTCACTGCTCTCTTTCTTCTGTTTTTCTTTTCCAAACTCACCCCCTCCCAACAGAAGACAAACACGCTCATACCCCAGCTTCTCAAAGCCCAGCCTCTCCGTTTAAATTCTTGATAAAGACTCAATTTCAGCAGCTGAAGTTGCACAGATGTGCTCATAATTCATCTCCGGGTTTTCCTCCACCAGTTCCCTGCAGTGAGTGACAAATTCCTGGCAAAGGGGGGTCAGCAGACAAGCAAGGAGATAACACCTTAAGTTACTGCAGCAGTGCCTGCAGGAACTCATCTGTAAGCACCTGAAACATCATTATCTGAAAGCAGCACAACTTCCCCGCGACCAGCAGTAACACGAGTGCTTGCATTAACCAGCTGCATGGCCAACTGCAGGCTTTCTAATGTGCATGCTAAGGAAGGGGAGATGGAATTGAGGTAAAACTGCTGGCAGTCAATCAGCTGTAGCGCTGCACTCATCACTGATGCCCTGCTGTTGGCCGGAGCAGTGAGGGCTGTGCTTGAGTCCTCAGCACGTACCATGATGGCTAAACAGGTCACAGCAGGAGAAATGACACAGTGGCTCTGCAAACATCCTGAGACTTCACTCACTGACTCGTTCCCAAACCAACTCCTGGTTGCCCACTCAAACCAACTCACGGTACAGGAAAGAACAAAGCGTTTTCATATCGTGGCAATACAGCTTTGTTTCACTTTGAGAGCATAAATCAGCATCAGTGCTTGGCTCCCAAATGCAAATTATCAAGGCAGTAATACAGATAAAAGCTTTCCGTGATACTGCGGAATCCGGTCCTTTTCACAGTCCCATTTGTATCAGTTTGGGAGATGGAAAAAACCATCAAAAGGTCTCCCTGCTCACCCACAGAAAACACTGGCACAGAGAGCAGCCTCTTTTTTTGAAACCTTTTTTAATATTCCCTGCACTCAAACCTTAAATGGGTTCCTCTGAAGCGTACACACCTCAGCTCCACAAACATTCTGATCCAACCTTATCTTTTCACACCAATCTCCCCTATCACGCTATTTCAACCAAACGAACAAGGCAGCCGGGCGAGTATTTAAGTCTGGCACCATAAATAGCAGCAAGTAATCTAACCAGACTAATCCAACTTTAAACATGTCAACTGGACTTGCTTAAAGTCGGGCGGCGATCCAGACAAACCTCCGGCACACACAGCGCCAGGGCCGGCAGCAGGAACCGGGCGCAGCGCAACCCCTCCTCTACCTGCAGGGCACCGGCGGCTGCCTTGGGCTCGGGAGCAGCAGCCAGCAGCCCGGCGCGATGCTCAGCTCCTCGCTGCGAGATGGCAGGCTCCGTTTGACAGCACGGCGTCATGCTACAGAACGTTACAACGCGACAAAGCCTTTTAGGGAAGAGGGTGAGAACGCCGTAAGGAATTAAATAAGAAATCATTAAGCAGCTCCACGACAACATTCCAAATTACGTTCCTTCATTGCAAGGCACCCGGTTTGAGAAAGTTTCGAGTTGGGAATAAAGTAGTTATTGTTTCTACTTTCGCTGCCTGAGGGAACGTTTTGGAGACAATTTGCCTCCACCGGGACAATGGTGCTGGCACGGCCTGGGCGCACTGGGAGGGACAAAGGCAGCGGCTCGCAGCCCACCCGTCTGCTGTGTTCCCACCCCAGCGGCTCCAGGACGCCAGCTGCCCGTTGCAGAGGCTGCTCTCCCCACGAAAGCGAGATTTTTTTTACATTTTTATATGAAGTTTCCCTTGCTCCATGCCATTCCCATCAACGAGCCCCCGAGCAGCCACAAATGTGAGGGCAGACTAAAATGGCCGGCCGGCCAGCCTAGCCGCCTCTCGCACCATCAGACTGCAGCCAGGACTCAGTTTCTAACGTAAAACCATCAAACGACAAACAGCCCACCAGGTATTCGCTACTTTTTGGTATAGAGATCCCTGCACAGACAGGCATTGTTTCTGAGCGCAGGACGTAAAACTGTCTGGGTGGCCGATATTAGCGCTGCTATTGATCAGTCGGTTAACTCTGCTGACTCGATCAATACTACATTAGTCATGAAAGGGAAGCGTTTGTGACACTTCTTAACGTATGCCTCCATAACAAGCTGAAGCATATTGCTTTTAAAGAAACGTAGCATTTTACTTGGTACTTGAAGCCATTGTATCCTTTCATGCTTTCCTTAAATTACCAGTGAATGGCTGCAAAACGAGCCCAAGCCAGCCATTTACAAGCACTTTGCAGATGGGACTTCCCTAAGCTGCTCCGAGGACAGGGAAATGAAACCACCCCTGTGCCCTTTGCGTCTGCTAAGCACAACGCTTCCTACAGCCATCAAACACTGCCTGTGAATGCGCTCACCTCACACAAACCGGGCACCTCCTCATCACCTTCCTCATTCCTCCTCGGCATTTCTGACACCGAGCTCTCCTTCCTCTCACCCTCGGTTTAAGACCTCCACACATACAATAACAAACTGCCAAGGAGGAATGCCCTTTTAAACTGAGGGATGACTGTGCTCTCCTGCGATGCCAACTGCGGCTCCTCTGCTAAAGGAACTGCTTTTGTCACCTACACATTTCCCTGGGCTGAACTTCCACACGAGGTCCTCTCCCCTTCCTGCTCCCACTCCGAAGCGATCCGTAACATTTGAACGAATGCTTTTTCCTTCCCCATCTTTTCTCAGCTCCTCTCCGGCACCAGAAGCCAGACTGCTGTGAGCACCTCTGCTGCAATGCTGACGAAAAAGCCGTACTGGTGAAGTCAGAACACAACGGTGAGGTGTTCTGGTAGGAAAACTGCGCTCTTAGGCCACCTCTCCACAACCTTCCCAATTCCACACGCAAGTTACCTGGAACAAGAGTATCTCTGAGATCCAGCACAATGAGACTGCAGTTTTCACGTGTACTTCTGGGTGATATAACAGTATGAGGAAGAAGCCTGTAAGCTTTGGAGTTGATAAACCCTTTGGAACTTCCCCCAGGGAGCAGCCACTGCAGCAGCAAACAAAGGTTTCAGAGGAGGACATCAGCTAAAGAAGGGCCGTGCTCCACAAAGGCCCCTTTGACTTCGGACCATTCCTCCCTGACCCAGAAGATCCCGAGCAGACTCCCAAGCACTCACAATGCCATTTCATTGTTCCCATCTCTGTTTTGAGACATCTGTCACGGCTGCGCTGCCCTGTTGACAGCACCGACGCAAAGAGACCACAGAGTGACAAGTTCTACCTTACTGCAGGACTGACTACCTTACCAGGACTGCAGAGAGACAAGGCCACAAACAGCCTTGGCTGCTGCATCACCAGCAGCAGGGAAAGCTCCAAAAGGAGCTCAGCTCATACTTATGGAGGAACTGAGACACAAGGAGAGATGAGCACGTTTGAGGCCGCAGTCATTTTAACCCATCACCCAAGTTACATGCAGTTGCAGGTGTTGGTTTGTTTTTTTTATTCCTCAGCAGAACGTGTTACTTCACTGCAATTTGCATTGGGACAGGATTGACACCACTCTGCACCACTCTGGATGACAGTTTCTAATACGCTCACATAAGTAAAATACTTTCAACGCATTGCTCATACAAACACCATGCCAATAAACAAGGGAAAAGGAAAAAAGACGCCTTTACAAACAAGCAGAAAGATTCAACCACCATTTGCTTCCTAGCAGTCATCTTCAGACTAAGTGGCATTTTACAGAATCACAGAATGGCCTGGGTTGCAAAGGAGCACAGTGCTCATCCAGTTCCAACCCCCTGCTGTGTGCAGGGTCACCAACCAGCAGCCCAGGCTGCCCAGAGCCACATCCAGCCTGGCCTTGAATGCCTGCAGGGATGGGGCATCCACAGCCTCCTTGGGGGTGCAAAACAGAAATGGTCTCTAATCACAGGAAACACAATGCAGGTAGTAAATCGTAACAGAAGACGTTCTCTGCCTTGAATTAACACCACTCAAACCTCCCGGCAGCAGAACAGAGGAGGAAACAGCAGTCACAGTTAGCTGCAGTGCTTTGGAGCAGGTAAGGCAGGCCGGCAATCCCCAGCCACGCTGAGGATACAGCATTTCCTAACAACTCCAAAGGGAAACCTCTCCCAGAGCAATTTATTTTTGATTAAATGCAGCAATTTTTGTCATACCACCCAGGTTGCGTGCTTGTAAAAACCAAAAATGTGTTTGAGCAAGCAGAGTTCTCCAATACAATTAATTAATTTAAAAAAAAATATGAGTGAGAAAATCCACCAAGTTGCTCAATAAACTGAAACTTCAGCCTCTTGCACAAAATGCTCTCAGCAAGGAGGGAATAGTGCGTGCTGAAAGGCAAAAAGCACTTTGATGCTGCATTCACTCCTTAAAACTAAAACCAACAGCTTCTATCTGTTATTGAAATGACCCCCGCCCGCTCCGGAGGGCTACAACCACAGCAGGGCTACAACCACAGCACGAGTTACTCAACTCCCAGCGTTTTATTGACTGGCTGGCATAAAAATAAGGCCCATCAGTGACTGATCTGACATTTAGCACGCGGCACCACAAAACTAATTTCAGATCAAACATCATCTATACGCCCTAAAAATATTTCCAGCCTTCTCGTGTCCGAAAGGATTTTCAGACTGACATTTTCCTCGCCAACTGCAGCCTTGTAAAGCACGAGCAGCACAGGATCAAGAAAGGATTAAAAGCAAACCGGGTTTTTTTGAAGAGTGGCTTCTGACTGATCGCAACACACACCAGGAGCAAGCTAATCTGGAACTGAAGATTACCTCGTGCCATTTGTCTCATTGTTTGGCAATATCTCACCCTCCCACAGCCGCAGCTCCGTAGAGATCAATGCCAGCGCCTGGGTCTGAATGAACCACAGCACCGAGATTTCCAAGCATCCACCTGTTGCCTTTGAAAGGTCGGATGCGGCCTTATTTATTAACAATTCACCCCACAGCTTCGAGAAGCAGAACTTGCACTTCTTCCCATTGGAAGTGCAGCTCAGCATCAGCCAGAGCAGCTTTCAGAAGATCTAATGCAGACCTCGGAGGTTGCAACATAAATTGGTTTGTCCATGCGTGCACGCAGACCTCGTGAGGAGACACGGCGCTCATCTGGCTCAGGGCAAAGACTGCAGAAGTTGGGTTTGGAGGAGGAAGCAAGCGAGGAGGAGAGCAAAAAGGGAAACAAAGCCAAAACACGAAACAAACCAACCCAGAGCGAAAGCACTCGGAGCAACGAGACGCACAGAGCACAACGGGGCTCTCAACAAAGCTGATGGAGCCCATCAGGCAAACGCGACGAGCTCAGGGCTCGTTCAGAGTCTGCCGGCAGCGAAGGGGGAACCTGAGGGAACGGCGGGCGGGCAGCGAGGGGAAATAAACAATAACAACAAAAAAGGGAAATAAACGGAAATAACTCGGAAACGCAGCAGCACGCCGGGCTGGGAGCGGGGGCACGAAGAGCAGCAGCGGTAACGGCTGGGCCCGCCGCCACGGCCTGGCCTCACCGCGCGGCCGCCACGGCCCGGCACACGGCGGCACACGGCCCGGCACGGCGGCACGCAGCGGCCCGCGGCCCCACCCCCCTCCGGCCCCTCCGCCCCGAGGAGCGCCCGTGAGCGGCGGGCCCCGCTATTACCTGTGAGACGGATCTTGATGCTGGAGCCGTTCCGACGCGTCCCGGGATTCGACATCGCGCCCCGCGACGAGATCAACCCGCGGCCCCGCGCAACCCCATGCGGGCCCGCTCAACCTCCGGCCGCTCTCTCCGCGTTCCGCCCGCGGTCGGACCCGCCGCCGCCGCCGCCCGCCCGCTTCAGCCGCCGCCGCCAGCCCGACCCGGCCCGGACAGCGCCTCCACTCCGCCTCGGCCCCGCCCCGCGTCTCGGGCGTGACGTCAGCGCGCGGGCGGAGAGGCGGTGCGGCGCCGCCATCTTGAGGAGGTCGGCTCTGAGGGAGGAGTGCGGGGCCCCCTGGCGTGCGGGAGGACCGCGACCCCACAGACCACGCGGCGCGTTAACCTCGCACAGAAAACATCGCCGTTTTAACCTTAACCTCACGTGGATTACTTTGGACAAAATATACGAATGTGGCTTCTCTGTACCCTTTTCCCACCTACCGATCCGAAAATATGCCAAATTAATGCACAGCTGCTTTACGTGACATTCACTGACGTGGATGTCTCCAGAATTATCTCATTTCCTGTATTCTTGCCTGTGAAAAGTTTGTTTGCTAAGGAAGCAAAGTAAAGAATAGCCTTTGTTGGGTACAGGCGGGATTTAGGAGGACATGGATGTGGTGCAGTGGACACATGCGCACAGCAGCATGAAAGTCAATAGAGGGAAATGGGGTTCAATAAGATGTGAACCAGCCCACGCTTCATTTATAAGCCACAAAAATGTAAGCCCAAAAGCATCCCATAAGCCATCCTTCCTGGTTTGCTACCAGAAATGAAACCAAAGGCCAAACCCCATTAAATCTGCACCCCACCAAACACAGAGCAGCCTCTGAACTCAGCGGGAGGCAAAGCCATGAGCCAACCCTGTCCCATGGCAGGGTTCTGCAGGGCGCATAGAGCCAGACAGGGCATCAAATGCTGCCAGGTAGCCAGTGCTCACGCTTTAGCACTGAAAGCAGAGGGCCACACTGCTCCCCTCCACCAAAACCCCCCTTTGACTTCTCCTGTAAAGCCAGACCTGCAGAACACAGTTGCACGGTGCTGGAGAAGTTCCTGGGTGCTCCTCTGGCAGTGTGAAATGAAGAGTGAAGCTTTAGAAGAGAACCTGCTTTCCCCTCTACAAACTCCTTCTCCCTAATCAGATCCTAATGCAGAACACACAAGCCTACATGGGCTCCAGCAGCATCTTTCCCACATCTCCAGTACAGCAGTTATCACTGAGCTCCCTTTGGTCAGGAAAGAGGACACTTCAAACAGCAATACTACTTTTTTTTTTTTTTTTAGTTCATCTCAATGCTCTGGATTTGGAAAATGGAGCATCATGAATCCAGCATCACATCCATGGACACATCTCTTTCAACCTGGTGCTGCAAAGATGAAAGCGTGCAACTTATCTACAGCAGCCACACAGGTGAGCAGGAGAAGAGCCCCAAAGCTCTGACCTTTCCCTTTTTAGCTTGCTGTAAGTAGCAGAGCATCAGCACACAGCAGCCCTGCGTCCAAGCACAGGAAGAGCAGGGCAGCAGCAGGAGGCCAGCTCCGGTCCACAGCTCCAGTTACACTGAGGAAGCATGTACCTCAGGCTCCTTTTACCCACCGAAATCCAATCAGTTCCAGATGCTGCATCAGCAGCACACTGTAAGGTGGTGCTGGCAGAGGAGCCCTTTGTGCAAACCCACAGGGCAAAGGAAGGATCCACACAAGCACTCACCTCCAGAGCACATCCAGGTTTTGTGCTATTCTGATTTTCACTTCATAATGTCAGATCCAGGAAATAAATCCTGGCATCACTCCACAGTTCAGCAACTCCAGCACTTCAATCAGCTACTCCCTGCAAGCTTAGGGCTGTTACCTTGTACAGAGCACAGGCTCTGCTTCCTTCTTTCTAGGCAGCCTGGAGGAGAAATGCCTTGTATCCTGCAGGGAGGCCCAGGAGCCACAGCACAAACACAAAGGCCAAGCAGGGTTTGGTGGTACGTTCTGCTTATTAGCATTTTTTTTTGGCTCAAACAGTTAATAAGTTACACACCTTGTGCTCCTGCAGGCAGGCAATGTCTCACATAAACAAAACACATCCAAGAACTCCAATACGTATTCTGCCATGTGTTTAAGGCCCAGAGAGCTATGATCTCAGAGTATGAGGGAAAAGGAGAATAGAGGCAATAAGTACAAATTCACAAGTGCAATTTATTATTAAGTTTCAAATGTAAAAGGACTGTACACCTCTGCTCCTCTTGGTCAGGACACCCAGCCTCCACCCACCAAGTCAGAGCTGTGCAATGCTTCATCTTCAGAAGTTGAAGTCTTGCTTCTCCACTGAGAAGTTGTACAGCCCCTCCTCATCGGTCCCAGGCTGCAGATCAGAAGTCTCCTAAGAGGAAGTTAGCAGCCATCAGTTAATGAGCCTGCATCTTTACTTGTTTAAAACACTGCAGGCGAAGCTCAGACCTCAGCTCCGAGGTCTGCCATACCACTGTAAGCTTCTACTCTGGTGTTCCCCAACCTGTGATAACAAGGCTGGATCCAAATATGGACCTGTGACAGTTATGGAATTCCCTTGTGACTCCTAGCTGAGGTCCTGTACTTTTTCCACAAGCTTAACATGAGAAGAGTCAAATAATCCAGAAGGAACCTGAGCACAGTTATCAGTGAGTAGGAGGCTGCCCTTCCTAGCAACAAGCCAGGCAGGAAAGAGGAAGCCTCCCCACATTTGGAATGCATATCAGCAACTGCAGTGATGCTAGCTGATGCCACTGGAAATTTGAGCAGCAAGATGCTATCAAAACATCTCTCTATTGCACAACAGTCAGCTGACAGATTGGGGTTCTTCTCCAAAGCTACAGAACTTTGGAAGGTAAAGGGAGTAAGCTATAAGAATTACCCCGTTCAAGCAGAGACCAAAGGCCTTATCTCAGCATCTTTAGAGGATGTGCTTCATTTCAGCAGCTCATTTTCAAATAAGCAGCAACAAGAGCTCACATACCTCACCAGAAAAGTACTTCTCTATGATATTCAGAGCAGCTCGGTAGACCATGTTGTTCTCGTGGGTTTGCAAGGCTTCAATTTTCTCCAGACCATCAAGTTCTTCTACCAACAGGCACAGCCTCTCTGTTTCTCCCAGCTTCTCAGCTGCCTGCAAACAAAGGAGGCAAGTATAACCCACATCAGAAATAGGGCCAAGGTGGTCTGTGCTGCAGGGCCCTGAACCTAAGGATCAAGTGACTGCAGGTAGAAATGCAAGGGTCTGCATTGTGTTCAGGAGAGATGTTGGAATATGGCTGCAGTATATATTGAACTGCTCCTCTGGGATCACTGTGCTGTGGTTTTGCTGCCAATTGAAACAGCTCCTGGACCCTTGGAAGATTCCAGGACCATCTAACTTCTCCAAGACCTTCATTTCTGTATGGCTTAGTGATTAGCATACTGCATCCTCTCCTTTCCAGAAGGAGAAACACTCAGGAACTTCATCATGCTAAGCCCTTTGGGCAACCCAGAAAGACCCAAGAACAAGGCAGGCATGAAGTCTCACTCCTGCAAGAGTAACTGCTGGGGAGGATCTGTTCCAGCTGCACCATGCAAGCATCCCTCTCACACCTCACTGCTCCTTTGGTGAGGGGATACAACTAAAGATCTTACCAGGAAGAGATTCGAAATGGAATCCAGGATGACCAGGATAGTTTTGCTGTCTTTGGACAAAAGCAGGTTGAGCAGAGGCTTGAGGACCCCAGACTGGACGAGCTCCACCACCTGCTCCACAGTGCCGCCAGTTGTCAGGTTGGCCACTGCCCACACCGCCTCCTTCTGGGCCTTGAAATCCCCCTGGAAAAGCAGCACAGAAAACACATTCCCAGACTTCAGCATCCCTCAGAGCAGGCTGAGATGCCAGGTGGGAACAGCCAGTCTCTGCACACAATTTGGACTGGCCTGCTTTCCTCGCACTGGATGGACACAAGGCAGGGCAGTCAAGACCAGCTCCAAGCTGATTTTTTCCATGCAGATGTACTAAGTACAGTGCTCACGCTGTTCCTCTGAACCAGCAGATTCACAGAACACTGATCAGGTGGCTCTTGGGCACAGCACCTCATAACAAAGCAGCACAGACGGAAGCTGAGCACTGCCCCATGTGCACAGAGCTGTCCCCATCCCCTTACCTTATCAAGCAGCTCCACCAGAGGTGGCAACAGTCCACAGGTGATCAGCTGCTGGATCTGCTGGCACGGCCCAGCTGCAATGTTGCTGAGTGCCCATGCTGCCTCCTTCTGTATAGCTGGCTTCGTGTGTCGCAGCAGAAGGGGCAGGACAGCCAGGACACCAGCATCAATAGCTGCCTGGGTCTGCTCATCAGTCCCTGTAACCACATTCCCAATGGCACGCAGAGCTGGAGTCTAGGCAGAGATTAGAGCAGATGGAGATGAGAAATCTTATCTGAAGGGATACACACCAGAAAGACCAGCAAGAGCCCTCACTAAGTGCCTGATCCTTCAAACGAAGTCCCATGGACGATTACTGCTGTGGTTACAGACCTACCTACCAGCCTCCTGTTCTGATCTAAGCAGCTTTACAGGCTCTTCCCAGCCACAGCAAGAAGGAACAGAGCACTGGCTTGACCAGCAACAAGTAGAACTGCAGGGTGAGGTGACAGCAGACCACAGACAGCAAGGAGCTGCTCCTTCCCTCTCCCCACATGCCCCTATATTAAAGGGCCAGAGGCCAGGATCAATCAGTTGTTCCCTACCATGACAATCATCTCAGGGCTGCTCATGAGCTCCACCAGCCGTGGCAGAATCCCCGTATCCACCACAATCTGGATGCGGTCATTGGAGCCATCAGTCAGGTAGGACACAGCCCAGCAGGAGTCAGAGACGATATCCTTGTCCTCATGCTCCAGCAGGCAGGTGATGACGGGCAGCAGTTGCCTCACGGCCTCCAGAGGTGGGTATGGGTTCTTATTCCTGCACAGGTTTGACAGAGTCCATGTGATGTTCCTCAGGAACCCAACCTGGAAGACAAGGGAGCTGTGAGATCCTCCTTGCGGAGCCCTCTGGTGCAACCAGCACTGCTCCACAGCAGCAGATGTTATCAGCCAGGAGGAACCTCTTTAATAAGGGCTGAGGCTTGTTTGAAGCAGGGAGATGAAAGAGCAGACCTCCCCTCCTCCTTCTCCAATATTAAGTTCCAATAACCTCAGATCCGGTGGGATGACAAGCCACTATGACTAACAAAGGCACCAAACAGCCCGCTGCCAGGTCCCCAGGACAAATTACAGAGCATTCTTTGGACAAGATCAAGGGCGTGTTACTTCAATATTAGCAGCCCATTGTCATAGAGGAGGGTTTGAGTTTTCTCATCCCAGTGAGGAGAGCAGTGGAGCTTCATGCACAGCATCACAGCCACCAAGGTGTGTGGGGGATGGGACCGTCATACTTTGCGACATTTCACAGTGTTCCCCAAGAAGAGACAAAGCTGAATCAGGAGTGGCCGGAGAATTCTTCTACAGATTTTGCAATATAAATTCAAATAAGGCCCAGAGGCATTTTCCTCAGCCCTGCCCTGAAAGGCTGAATTTCTGCCTACAGAGAGCACACACACACACAGGGTGGGACACCTGGGTGCATCCATCCCACTGCTGGAGCCTCTCAGAGCTGCAGCCTACCTCACACCACTCTGAAAAGGTCCCTCTTCCCCTGAAAGCTGTGGGGCAGGCATTGCTGCAGGAGGGCAGGGCACAGCAGGAGAAAGCAGGAAGGACAAGTTCTGCCCTCTGCACGCATATGCAAGTCTGCTGCACGCCAATTGCAACTTACTCCTAGCTTGAGATGGTCAAAGCTGGATGGGAAAGCTTCGACCAGATCTTTGCATTGACTTGAAATGCATCTGCCTGCATAACCCTTGTTCAGGGTTAGGTTCATTAAAAGCAGTTCAGACAAGGGTCCCATCCAGCTGTTTTGAGAATCACCATTCATCCATTACCCAAGTGATTGGTAGTGCCAAGTCAAGAGCAAGAAAGTTATTTACTGGAGTTGCAGGAGACACCAGAGCCAGCAAGGGAGGAATCACACTGCAATTGATAAGAGCATCTCTGTACAGAGGACCATCACCTGCACACATAAAAAGGGTTATTTATGATATGTATTTAAGACACAAGACAGGCAACAACCAACAGCAGCCAGAGACCCCCCCCTTAAATGACACTGGTCTTTAGCAAGATGCACTCCTGTATTTGGCTTTGGACAAAACCCTCCTGCGGGACCAACAGGGACAGAAAGCCTGCCAGGCCATGAGAATCACAGAATGGAGGCAGAGCTGCGGGGAGATGGGCCCATCAAGGACCACCACTGTTTATCACAGCTGGGGCAGTGACCACATCCTAACCCAGCTCTGCCCGGGGACCCCGCTCACCTGCGATGTTGCCCAGCGCCCACACGGACTGCTCACTGATGTGCATGTGGGGGGAGGACAGGAGGGAGATGAAGGCAGGGATGGCCCCCCCCTCCACCACCGCCCTGGTGTGCTCCGAGGTGCCGGATGCGATGTTGGTCAGTGCCCAGGCTGCTTCAAACTGCAGAGCAGCATTGTCAGTACGGGACAGGAACTCAACCAGCCTAGGGATGATCCCCAGCTCGATGATTTGATTGAGAGGGGGGTCCTTCTGCCTGGACAGGATCCTCCTGCAAGAGGGCACAGCACCTTTGTAGCCATTGGGCTCCATCTGCATTAGATACTATCAAGGCCCTCATCTAGCCAAGAACAGCTAGAAGAGGGAGCACTTTCAGCCAGATCTGAATTCCAGCCACAACACCTGTGCTGGCAGAGGAGGGAATCCATGGTTTAGAGTTGTGCTGCCACCAGATCTCACCATGGTGCAAGCTCAGGGTGCTGCCATGCCATCCCAGGCACGGGCAGGCTCAGCTGGAGCAAGCAGAAAGCCAGCTGTACTGCAAAGCAGGGATCTGTCCCAGGAAAGCCCCAGCTGCAATGCAGCCTCTCCTGGACCCTGGGGATAGATCCCTGCTGATGGTGATTCACATGGGGACAGCCCTGCTCAGCCACGTCCTGCTGTAGAGCAGCCCTTCTTCTGACCCAGCCTCCAACGCCTGGCTCCTTTCCATCCACCTCAGGTGTCTGCAACCAGCACAGCCCAGAAGGCACCACCAACCCTTCAGTTGGCTTTGCCCAAGCCCAGCATGGCACCCTGTAGGACCCCAGTCCCCTGGGCTAGGAGGCCCCTTCCCCATTGCAGCTTATTGTGCTTTCAGTGCCCCCCAAGCAGGAACGATGCCACCTGGCCCCCAAACCCCACAGCAGTCCCATCCCTCCCATTAAGCAGCATACCTGGCTGCCTGTGTCGCCTGCAGCTGGAGCGAAGTATTGCTCCCATTCACAGCTTCCACTATTTCCTCCAGAGACAGTGGAACAATCTGTGTTGGGATGATTCAGTCAGATAGCAAGTCAGAACTCCAAGCCAGGACTCCCTCAGGTGTAATCTCACACTCAATCAGCTGTCTAGACCCAAGGCAATCAATGCTCCATATCTAAGGTGATGTCTGCTCTTTATGCAATGTAGTTTCAGGATGAGACAGAGGAAGAGAATCCCACAAATGCCTTCCAGGCAGCTGAGCCTTGTAATCAAATACAGGGGAGTCCCTGGCACCATAATGGGGCCATGAGCACAGTAATTACCCTGCTCCAGTGCCTGGAGCTGCACCCAGTTCTACCTGCCATCAAGGGAAGCTGCAATACACATTTCCATGCAAAAAAGCAGAGGAGGGCTGGGCAGCACCCAAATCCCTCCCCAGTCCCTGCATTCAGCCCTGGCTGTTAACCCAGGTCACTGGAGCTAGATGTGGTGGTGGCCCAAGTCCCAAAGCAGATGGGATGCTCTGCATCAGCCATGTGCTGCAGCACTGACCCACCCAGGAGCAAACACCCAGCACTCACCACGTTTTTCTCTTCTGCTGGTGAGGGGCTCTTCTCCAGAGAGACGATGGAAATGCTCCTGCGCTTCAGGATCTGCTCATCCTTCTTGGCCTTCCGCAGCTCAATGTTCACCTCCACCCGCTGCCTGCGCAGGGCCTGGGGGCACAGGACACCATGTCAGCACTGCCCAGCTCACCCCAAACAGCTCATCCCTAAGCCAGATCCGACTCCGCAACCCCAGGATTGCTACAGGGAGTAGAGCCAGCTCCTTGCCACGGCCAGGAGGGTCACAAAGTATCTCTGTCCACCCTCCCCAAGGATGCTGCCAGAAGTGACAGCCCAGAGCCACTCACCCAAAGCCTGTCTCCCACTCCTACCACATCCCAGCAGCTCCACACCATATCTCTGAAGCTATGGAAGCACCCCTGACAGTCTGTACTAAGATCTGAGTGTAAATAGCATTCAGAAGCCCTCACATAAGCTCCAGCTGACTCCACTGTTTCTGGAAGGAGGTGCCACAGATAGTGGGGTTTGTACTTACTGCAGTGTCCTTGCCCTTGTTCTTGAAACTCTTCATCCTCTCACCATGCTTGTGCACAACTGGCATCTTGGCAGGTCAAGGATTTCTGCCAGCTGAAAGCTTCCACGTGCTCTGGGGGCAGCACAGGACAGAGTGAGGTCACAGCCACACTACCTCCACCCCTGAGCATCTGGGACCCCACAACAGCCCCACACATCTGCTGCTCCCAGAGAAGTCAACTCCTCTGCCCTCAGCAGAGCTCAGACAGATCCACACACACCTCAGCCTCTAAACTAAGTAAGGGCACAAACCACCACTTAATACCAGGCTGGGAAAGTCACAGCTGCAGCTGTGACCCCATGAGAAAGCAGGGCATGCCTCTCCTTGTGAAGATAAGAACACCTTCCCCCAGCTCCAGGTCCAACTGATTTAGACAGCCTAAGCCTGGCAGGGCCTCCAAGGGCTCCTAGAAGCATCAGCTCAGGGCCCCATCTGAAGGGAGGCAGTCACATCCCAGCCCAAATCCCATCTCACAGCCCAGAGATCCCCATAGCAGAGGCATCAGGTCATGCACTTGCAGTGTGACCAAGCTCAAACAGACCCCCTTCAAACACACCTAATATAACCCCAGGTGAGAGGCATAAGCAAGACAGGCAACATTGCTCCTAAGTTTATCATAACATAAACAACCAAAAAAAAACCCCCATAGGCATGCATAAAACATGCACCCAAATAAGACCAAGGCAGCCCTCCAAGCAGGCAGCAAAGCATGACTTCACCCAGCATACTTCCACAGTAGCCACATACCCCTAAGAGCACACACTGAAACACATGCAACAGAACCCCCACCACCAATAACAAGGGGAGACAGGAAAAACACTCACCCTCAACCCTCCTTCTCTTGCTTCCAGAACCCTCAGCTGCCTATTTATTGCCCCAGTGGAGCCACACATCCCAGCCTGGTCCCAACCATTGGCTCTCCCCAGATCTCTTCATTAGTCCCAGCTGCTCCTGCCACTGCAATTTGGGTGCACCTGGAGCAGCAGTCATTCTTTGTTCTCTGAGTTGCTTTCCTACCTGGGCCACCCTGACACCTCCTCCAACTCCTCCTCTCCCCTCCATCATCACCTCTATATCTTCCATCTTCTCCATGCACTGCACTGCACTTTGCCCACTTTGGCATTATTACAGTGGACTTTCTGGGGATATTCTTACACTGTCTGGGCTGGGGCAGCATGGAGAACCCAGTTGGGTCCTACAGTTTTCCCAAGTTCCTCAGATTTGAGCTGGGGCTGAAATCATTCCATTACCAGTCCCCAGCAGCCTCAACCCAGAGCTGGTTTGCATTTGCAGCTCCCAGCCCCGTGCACTGCTGCTGTATGGAGAGAGAGGACAGGGGAGAAAAATACGTGGCAATCACTTGCTGTCCTTTCCTCTCCATCCTTGGCCCCATGGGTGATGGCATGCGAGGTGACACGGCTGTGCTGAGCTCACCCTGTGCTGAGGACACGGGCAGATCAATATTTGCCGAGTGGGAAAGGGGACAACCGCTGGAGGAGAAAACGGTTCTCTCTGCAGCATAATAAGAGGGTATCAGAGCTAATGGAGAGGAAAGGAGATAAAACCCTAAATCGGCACGACAGTGTCCCCTGCACTCAGCCGTGTGTGCTCAGGCTGAAAATCCACGTGGTGACAGGTAGGGAAGCTGGGGTTCTGGCACAGAGCTTTGCTGCTCCCTCGCAGCCCGCAAGCCTTTGCCCAGCTGTTCCCAGTGTAACACTGCACAGCAATGGGATGGCGACCGGTGGCAGCTCTTTGAAGCCCCCCCCCCCTCAAAAAGGACTGACTTTGTGTGTGTTATTGTCATGTCTCTTTAATAAGCCTAGCCCTGAGGTTGGAAAGAAGCCAGCACTGGCATCCCTGCATCCGTGTGAATCCAGTGAATCCGTGCATGCCATGCCCAGGGCCTCGTGTAGGATAGAGGCTGCAAATTCTCTGGGTGGGTTGGGATGAGCCCTTCTGGCACAGCTCACACCCATCCCTGCATGCCGGTACCATCATCCCCACTGCAGCCCTGGGGATTCATTGCAGCCCCATGGTTGGTGCAGCCCCCATCGGAGCTGCAATCAGAGCTGCATTGTGTTCAGCACAAAGTGAGCACATAATAAGTGACAGCCCCTGTCCGTTACGGTCTGCCTGATGGGGACATGCAGCAAGAAGGTGGGAGAAGGGATTTATTGTTATCCCTGCCTTGCTGCTGAGCTATGACAGAGCTGAGCACTGCAGCTGGGTTTGGGGAGGGGAGGGAACAGTGGGGAGGGGAGGGAAGGGAAGCGAAAGGAAGGGGAAGGGAAGGCAGGGGAGGGGAGGGAATGGGAGGGAAAGGGGACTGTTGCTTTCAGCCCTGGAAGCTGCAATGTCTGTGTGTGCTGAAGCAGCACAGAAGGCTCCTTTCTACAGCAAATATTGCTATAGTGAAAAAAAGACAGGCTTTCCCTCCCTGCCTGTGGATGCATGTACCTCTTTTGTTACTTGGACAACTCGCTTTGCTCAGATGAAGCACGTCCTGCTCTGTGTTGGTTTTGCAGCTGGCAGGAAACACTGTGCTGGGAAACCCCACCTGGCTGAAGGTCCCCGGGTGGCTGCACTGTTCTCTGAGAATCACTGTGCTCTCTGCAACCGCCGCCAGTAATCCTCCCACCACTATTTATTGCAGTTTCCAGAGCACCTGCAGGCCCCCTGAGCTCTGTGTGAGGGCAGATTTGTGGCAGCCACAGATCAATATCCCCTTCTGTTTAATGAATGGGGGAAAAGAAAAAAAACAAAACAGAAATGCAGGGAATTCATTTGGAGGCAGAGCATCCACAGCACGTTGTGGTTTGGGGCTTTTGTAAGCAATTACTGCAAGCCTTGCATCTGGGAGTGAGGATTGCCAGCAGTTCTCTTAGAGAAGGTCATGGGATGCATTGATTCACTCGTGGGCACTGCCCTGTCCTCTGGTGTGCAACGTGCAGCAGTGTTTAGGTTGGGCTTGGTGATCTTAGTGGTCTTCTCCAGCCTTCACAATGCTATGATTCTGTGATCCTATAACTCTAGGCTGGATCAGCCCCAACTTGCAGAGAGGCCCCAGAGGAGGAAGGTCTGGGCATGGGCAGTCAGCATTGTCTGCAGGCATTCCCTCTGTGTGTCCGGAGGACAATCTGCCGGAACACCCATAGTGGGTCAATAGGAAGCTCTGAGATTCCACCTCTCCTCCTTTCCTTTCTTCCCATAGAGCCGTGAATTTCAGCCTCAGGAAATGGGGCAAAGAAGCGGCGTGCTGATATCCTGCCCACCTGGAGCAGCATGCAGAACTTGGGTACATATGTTTCTCCATTGCTCCATCGTTCCCCACCCCCATATTCACTGTCAGATTTTCTGTCTCAATTCCTGCAGTTACAGATTCAGGAGCTGAAGGAATAATGGCTACTGGGACCCCATTAGGAAAAAAAAGTGCCGTAAGATTTTTGGCCATAAGAGGTTTAAGAACTTCCACAGCTGAATGAATCAGTGTCCCCTAGCTGACAGAAGATAATGGATTTAATAATAAATAGCTATGATTAAGTCTGATGTTATTTTTAAATAATTTCAAGAACTGTTACTCTAATCCCTCCGTGGTTGGCAGGAAGGATGCTGCTCAGCAGTTAAAATTAGTTCCCTCGCCTTCAGCCCGGCGTGCAGTTCCAGCCTCCGGGGCCGTGCTGGTTTGCTGAGGCATCTGCTTCTTCTGGACATCCACAGCTGTATTTGCTGAGTGCCCTTTGCCTTGGGAAGCACCCCCTGCAATGACCAATGTTTTGGTCATGGTGGTGTCAGATGTGAACACTGTATTTGCTCACCCAAGGAAAACATCAGGCTGAGATGTCCCACGGCGCAGCTGGTGCCCATGGCACAGTTGGTCTTTATCAAACAGGCCAAATTTCCATGTATTTGTGAGCAAATCGAGCCACCTCTAAGGCAGGTTGCCTTCCTCCAGGTGCCAGCCCATCGCCCTGCAGGGACACAGCAGTTGGACCAAGGGCCACAGTGTGTTGTCACCCATCATCCTTGACATGTTTCCTTGTCCATGGCACTGTCAACCAAACTGATGGAAAGCTTCATGGATCCCTTCCCTTCCCTTCCCTTCCCTTCCCTTCCCTTCCCTTCCCTTCCCTTCCCTTCCCTTCCCTT
>NW_024884855.1:9006205-9157866 GCF_019232065.1 Centrocercus urophasianus | reverse complement strand
CCCTTCCCTTCCCTTCCCTTCCCTTCCCTTTTTCCCTTTCCTTTTCCCCAGGGTCTCCCTGCAGTCTGGCTGGGGGGCTCTGAGCACCTGCAGATGTCCCTGTTCAGTGCATAGAATGGGACCAGATGGTCTTTAAAGATCCCTTCTACAACAGAAGAAAATAAAACAGTTCTACTAACCCCAAATTGGTGCCCTTTCAGTATCTTACCTCTGCAAAGACTCACAATGCCTTGATTTTTATTTTATATTTTCTTCAGATCATTATTTCTAAAGCTGAAATGGACAGTGAAAATGGGAAACACCACAGCCTCATTCCTCTGTGTGCTCCATCCCGCTGCCATATGCTACAGAGAAAGGCAGACTTCTCTAAGCTCTAACACAGAATCCAGGAAGAAAGAGGGGTTTTTTTACAGATCTGATCTTTGAAAAGATGAAATTTCCTCTCCCTGACTTGCAAATTCACCCCTACAGGCACTGCTGTCTGTTCCCAAAGAGCCTCCCAGCCATGGTTTGTTTTCCTACAGATACTGCAATCCTAGGTACTGCGATCCTATTGCCAGGCTCCCTTTGCTCTTCCCACCCAGGGCTGGCACCCAGAAAGGAGGGAGCCACAGAACTCTTCACATTTGGTGTCAGATGAGCCCTGTTCTGGTGATGTTGGGCACGTGAAAAGCTGAAGCTGATTCTGTTCATCAAAGGGATCTGCATTGCTGTGGATGGAACCAAAGTCTGGCCCCACTTCCACATGCAGTCACTACTTTAGAGGAGGACAAATGTGTTTCTTCTTTCTGTAGCTGCCTCTGAGGCTCTTTGGGAGCACATAACCGCCTCCTCCAAAATCTGCAGGCTTTTCCTTCTACAATTATCATGCAACCATTACTCACATCCATCAGCACAACACTGTGATTGTCTTGCAATCAGGATCCTAAGAACAGCTGATCAGGGAGTGGGCGCTGCTCTTTGTTTGCACACATGCACCCAAAGCCCAATGGAGAACCTCGAATCCCAGCTCCAGAGGCAAAAAGGCTGCTTGTGTTTCCTGACCCCTCAGCCTGCAGAAAGAGCAGAGAGGAAACATATGGATCGGTTATTCTTTAATGTGGGGTTGTCTGCATCCCTCCTACTTTCAACTCATCCCAGATTTGCATCCCACCAAGCGGCCATATGGTGGCTTTGCCTCTGTGGATGGAGGGCCAAGGCAAGCTGCAGGCTGTGGGCAGCAGCTGGGCTGCTTCCAACCTGCTTCCCACCAACACGAGGCTGCACTGTGCTTACACCTGGGTGCATTTCTCCCATAGAGCTAGAGAAGTCAGGTCATTTCTCAGCAAGCAGATGAAAGAGGTTCTCATGTCTTTATGCCCAGAGAGGTTCCTGGTGGGGTCACCGGCCCTGGAGGTGTTCCAGAACCATGGGGATGTGGAACTGAGGGATGTGGTTTGGTGCCATGGTGGGGAAGGGCAGGGGTTGGACTTGGGGATCTGAGATGGCTTTTCCAGTGATTCTGTGATTCTGCTGATTCTATAATCTTCTACCAGATCCTCTCCAAGAAGAAACCTGACCTTACTGATACGGCACTCGTAGTGACTCACTCCCTCTGATGATGTTGCTGCCCTGCTCCATGCTCTCTTTCTAGAATAAGAAGCCTGCTCACTGGAGCTGCCCTGGGCCAGGGGTTGGGATAGGTTATGTGCAACAGGGGGTCCTTGCTTTTTATCTGGGGAGCATGACCAGCAGCTTTTCTGTAGGCAGCTCGGGGAGAAGAAAGCTGTCTTCCCATATCCCGCTCAGTGCTCACTGAGGTCCCACTTGATCTGGCAGCACTGCCACTAAAATAACACAGATCATTTTCAGACAGCAATGGTGAGCTGCCTCACGCCCATTGCCTACATCTCCCCCAGGCAGGGAAGACAGCCAGGACAACTTCTGCAATACACGTTGAGAAGGTTTGAGTGCTCAATCCCACTTGCTTCAGTGCAGCTGCTGTGTCAAAATCTTACAGGCATTCTGAGCAACTCAACCCAAAGGAACACTGTCCAAACCTGCTCAGGAACAGAAGCCCCTAAGAGCTCCCAGCCTCAGCCAAAGCCCAGATAACCCAGAGATGCATTCTGCCCTCTGAAAGCTGAAGGCTAGATGTGAATATGCTCTGCACAGCTCATGAGTGTGGCATTGGCGTTTCTGATTAACAGCCACTGGCCGAGGCTGTGTGTGGTTTCAGACAGAGCGGCTGCAGTGCTTTAGCAAAAGCTGCAGCAGTGATGTAGGTTGGAGCCTGCTCGTCCCACAGACAGCTGTATCTCCAGGAGGAGCTTTTGAAAGAGGAAGACCCGACCCTTGGTCTGAGTATGATGCACATTTTCCTTTTTAATATCATTTTGAAGAGTATCTGTTACCGAAAAGGGCTTATGGGGAATATCTGCTGGCTCCTGAGACGGTTATTGTAAGCAGGACTCGAGCTGCAGAAAGATCAAACACTCTCCAGCTGCTGAACTCACAGTGCCCTTTCAGCAGCTGTCGGTATCGTGCAGCTCCTGCGATCTGCTCCTTGCACACCAGCAGCTCTGACTTGCACAGCCACTGCCACAAGCAGTCCCAACTCGTGGCTGGTGAGCATCACGCTGTCTGCAGGCACTGCTCCCCTCTGGATGCTCCCTTCTCAGGGCACATTTTCCCTGTGCTGCCATGGGGACACTTGGGACAACTGCTGTCAGAGCGCACAGCCCTTGGCTGGCAGAAATCTGAGTGCTGGTTTGCACTGCATCTAAGGTGCTCTGTCCCATGTCAGCCCACCAAATCGCAGTGGGCTGGAAAATGGCTTTAGATGTGTAGCACGATGGACTGGCTCCAGCTTATGGAGCAGGTGAGGAATTCCCCTGTGCGGAACCATGTCCTTCTGCCAGGCACCCCCTGGTGTATTGGGCTGGAGCCCAATGAGAAGCTCTGTGCTTATGAGCTGCTGGGGATATGGAGCTCCTTGGTGCTATGAAGTTTCAGCTGAAGCCAAGAGAGGAGCAGTTGGAGGTGGACATCAGGAAGGGAGCTGTGCTCTCACACTGCTGATGGCAACCCAGCACAAAGCCACTTCGCTAGGACTGCAGAGGCTGCTAAAGCCAGACTGTTTCCAGGGAATATAAAACGACCTTAAACAACACAAGACTAACAGATGTGCTTGGGAGAGGCAGAGCTGCCATCACAGCTGGTTGGGCCGGACAGAGCTGAGACCCAAAGCCCCTCACACCTGCAGTGGTGCTTGGGAGCAGTGCTTCCCTGCTGCAGATGGATGCATCTCTGTGCCTTAAGGAAGCAGCACAGCCAGAGGTTGGCTCTGCCGCCCAGAAATGTGCATCTCAGAGATCCTTTTCAGTAACAATCAACAGAAAACACTGATTGTCAAATCGCCTGATGGTGACGCAACTGTTGGGCATTTGAATGTACAAAGAACAGCCAGGCAGCTTCGTGACTCCTCAGCACGTTACCACCGCCTTTGTTAAAAATATAATCCTTCCAGATAGCCTGAAAAGGAACAAAACCCCCCAGACTCAAGCCACAGCTTGTTTCCTGTAACACAAAGCCGCAGGAAAGCTCCCCCAAAGGCATAGCAGCCAAAGGATTAAATGCGTTTTTGCTTCTGCTGCTGACACATTGCTGGAGGAGCCAGAGCCCTGCAGCTCCCCATGGCCTGTCGAGCCTTACCCAGTGTGCATGACTTGCCTCTGCCGTGCTGTCAAGCAGCCATGCCAATGCCCAGCAGCAGGAGCAGTATTCAAGCATATTATCAATCTCCACCAGCTATTCATACCACTCCACTGCACAGACACACAGACAGAGCGCGATCGGAGCATGGATCGTGGCCCTTTGCTCTATCTTTTTTACACTTAGCAGCTATTTTCTCCTGCTTCCAAGCAGGTTTTGGAAAGTGTTGTTATGCTGGCACACCCTGATTGCACTTGGTTGCACCAGCTTATAAGCCATGTTGTCCCCTGTCAGAGTACCAAAGCCTGAGCCTAAAAGGTGAAAACAGAACCTTGTGATATTCCTTCCTCTGACAATCCCTCTCTTGGGGCAAAGGTCCCAAGGCGTGAGGCTGTCAGTGTGACGCTGCTCATGCCCAGCTCACAGCCTGTGTGTGCTTCCAGCCCTGTCCTTGCAAACGTGCCCCTCCAGCACAAAGGAAGGCACGCCGCTCGCTTGGCTCAGTGAAGGCACCACCAAGTGCTGCTGCAGAGACCTGTGTGCACAGATGGGAGCAGAGTGCCGTCCTGGCTTAGCAACAAGCTGCATCACCCCCAGCAGTCAGTGTCCTTTTGCTGCCCAGAAAAATGTCAGCTTTCCACCAGCCAGAAAAAAACGTACTGCTTATGAGGATTGCCATCAGCTCAACTCAGGGCTCTATGGTTGGAAGGTGAATAGGAAACAGTGTAGGAGAAAGCCATCAAAGAGATACGGTCAGATCCCATTCCTACTTTGCACAACTCCATCTCAGTCCGTTCGAAATGCAGAAAGCAGCACCAGCTTCCCAGCAAGGAGGTGGGCTCAGCACAAAACCTGTGTGTGCCAACACATGGCTGTGAATGCAGCTGCTCTTCTCTCCTGTTCTATTTTCCAAGGAGTGAGTTCAATTCTGCTTTGAGAATTTCCTAAAAAACAACCAACCAACCTGAGATTCCAAGCAGGATGCAAGTGAAATGATGCACGGTTGTTGTTGGCTGAGCAGTTTGCCTGGGCAGGACTGAGCTGCTAACATAAGTCCAATGAGACAGACGGATGTTGGAGGCCGCAGCACACCGCTGCAGTGTGACTCCTCTTCAGGAGCCTCCCTCCCATCTTCTGTGGAATGGAATTGATTTTAGCTGCTGGCAGCAAGAGATGGGATCCTCTCTGTGACCGCCTCCAACTCGTGCAGGGTTAGCAACCATCCATCCTTTGCATGCACCCTGCCCCCAGCGTCCCACACCCAGCAGCAGCTCTGCCTGCCCGGCTTCCCGCAGCCCCCAGGGCTGGCTGGTGCTGCTGCCCGAGCTCAGCACTACAGAACTGATTGAAGGGTGCTGTGCTCTGATCGAAACTTCACCACCTGATGTCACTGGCATCACTGCAAACACCCTTGGGTGCCTGTGAGACCCAAAACGCCCCTCTGGGCCACTGCTAACTGCAGCTCCTTCATCTTCGTACCCCTTGTTCTCATTTTAGATGTCAGAGATTGAATCCCAGCATAACCCCTGTGGGGTCGGTGAGCAGTAAAAGCCATCAGGGCTGCTGCTTGGCTCTGCTGACCCGGGGCAGAAGGAGCACAGAACTGGACACGACACCATTCGCTCCGATCAGACAGGGCCAAGCAAATTGCTGGCAGTTATGATTCAGCACGTCTTTGGTGCAGAGCTGCTGAGGTAAGAGTTTCTACAGCAACCCGCTTCCTCATGCATATGATGCTCTCTCTTACACGTGTTCCCAACCCTGGCTTTTAATCAGACAGTACAGCTAATACAGTGCAAATGAAGTGCACCTTGAGCTATGTGATGAATCTCATTTGCTCTTTCCTATTCCTTAGTCAGGCAAAAATCCCACTAACTGATCACTGATTCAATTTAAGACTGGAAAGGAAAATGGGGAGAGACTGCTGGAGCTGTCTGATGCTAGCAGCATATATCACCAATTTGCACATATGCTTTTGTCACAACATAATGAGAATATCTATTGCAACAGCCAGCAAAGGAAGCATCCTGTTCTTTGAAAGGACCTGAAATCTGCATTTCCTGTGTTCTACAATTATTATGCAATATCTATCACGCCTTCAGACTGTTTCATCCCTAACTTTTAACTTACAAACTGAGATTAAAGTGGGACAGACAACCCCTCATCTTATTCTTAAGCAGCCACCAGGTTGCTTTTTTCCCATCACTACTGAAACCAGCATGTTTCCTGCCACAAGAGAGCACAAGGTGTATTTGGGTTTCATCACCAAAAAGGTCACTAGTCCTGCTTTGCTGGATGCTGGCTTGCTCTTATCATCTAACCACTGGTATTTTTTCATAGCTAGAAAGTTTGGGAACAGAAAAAGTCCAATCCAACTCCTAAATCATAGAATCACAGAATGGCCTGGGTTGAAAAGGAGCACAGTGCTCATCCAGTTCCAACCCTCTGCTGCATGCAGGTCACCAACCAGCAGCCCAGGCTGCCCAGAGCCACATCCAGCCGCCACATCCAGCCTGGCCCTGAATGCCTGAATGCAGGGATGGGGCATCCACAGCCTCCTTGGGCAACCTGTGCCAGTGCCTCACCACCCTGTGTGAAAAACTTCCTCCTCATATCCAACCTAAAGCTCCCCTGTCTCAACTTAAAACCATTCCCCCTTGTCCTATCACTATCCACCCCCACAAACAGCCATTCCCCCTCCTGCCTATAAGCTCCCTTATCCTCCCCAGAATGTATCCTGTTTGTAAATGTATGCAGACTGCTGTCAGCCAAGGCAATGTTCTGTGCTGGTAAGCTGGCCATGCTGGAAGACACAAGAGATGATCCCCAGGAAAAGGTCATGGCCACACTGCAAGTCATTCCTATGGTTTCCTGATGAGCATTGAGGAGAAAAAGGATGCTGGAAAGAAGGCATTCCTGTGGAATAAATCAGAGCCTATTCTGTGAAACTACAGCAGTATTACAGACCAAGCACTCGTGGCATTCATTGACTAGCAAGAACCATGAAATGAAACCGGGACTTCCCAGTTCTCCATTCCAGTAAATAGCAAGGCACAAATCTTCCCTGCTTTCACACCGTGGGTCCCTGCAGCAGAACAACGCCACAGCCTGACAGTGGGGTGCAAAAAAGCACCTTTTCCATCAGTTTCCTCTTTGTCAGCAGTAGCTGCTTCTTCCAGTGCATGAAAATCTCCATTTCTACATTCACAGCAGCACAGCTTCAGTTCTGCCATCCCTTTCCCTATGTCCACAAACTGCAGTGACTCCTGCATGGCCAAAGAACAGAGGGGCATCAGAGCCAACTCCCTTTTATTTAGACTACACTGACTGCAGCGTGCTGTAGTGCATGATTAGGGATGGACACGGAGCTCCTCTCACACACTGCCTGGAAACAGCTGTTTGCAAGGCATGCATATTCTGGCAAGCCAGAGGAATGTCCAGAAGTTTCTGCAGCTGCATTTTCGAGGCAGGTGGAAACTGTGCAGTAAGGTGAGGAAAATATCTCAGGTTGTCTGGTTCTGCAGAATTAAACAGTGGCAATTACAGAGAGTGAGAAACTTGGGATTGCTGGGTAGGGAAGATAAGCACTGGGAGAAAACCAACGGCCACATTCACTTGAGTAAAGACATTGGCAGACAGTGGATTCCTTGTGAATTATTAACAGGGCAGGAGGGCTGAATGATTTCTCTCCAAATCAATGCAGAAATAAATAAATGAGTAAATGGAGAAAGCCCTGAAATCTGAGCCTTGGGGAGCGGAAAAGGAACAACTTAGGAATTCAGGAGCTGGACTTCCCACTTCTAAAACAACACAGAAAGAGACGGTGAGGTTGTGAGCATGGGAATACAACCCTATGCTATTCATTGACTTTTAAAAGCTGAAACAGAGCCATTGGTTCACTTGTATGGAGCAGATCCACACTGCCAGTATGAAGGAGCAGTTCCAGCTCTGCCTCTCTTCACTTAATCCCAGGATGAGTAACTCAGATGGGTTTCTGCTGAGAGGAAAGGAAGTGTTGACCAAGAGGCTCAAGTTTAAGTGAAATAAATTCATGTTGAAGGCAATTTTCCACACGTAAGTTCTGCCTTTTTACCTGGGGACACATCTTTCCAGCTCCAGAGCAAACCAAATGAACTCCCACACCTTAGAAGAACTTTCATGCTGGCTCAAATGGGATTAGAACTTCTGCATCTAGAATGTTCTGAGAATGATGCTACATCTATATCAGCTCAGAATCTGGAATACAGTCCCAGTTTCTATGCTGGCACTCAGATCTGCTACGATGCACCAAAATAACCTTTCCCAGTTCTTGACTCACACTATAGATACGAAATCCTCTGTTCTAAAGAGGCATTTCAGGAAATGCCACAACACCACTCACTGGTGTGCAAAAAATATTAGAATCTGGAAAGAAAAGGCACACCTTCAGCTTTTGTGGAGCATCACAGCAGGAAAAGCTTGTTTTAGGAACTTCACTGCTTGAACTCCTTTCTTCCAGGTGAAATCTTTGCTGAATGTGGCCCAGCAGAAAGAACTGCAATTGAAGAGCTAAGTAACATCATGCCACAGAGTCAGGGGTGCGAAGAACACATCAAAGAGCAGAGGAGCTGACAGGCATCCTCACCCAGGAGAATGACCTCACCATCCAGCTGCATGCAGACAGCTACAAACAGCGGATGGTTAAAGGCTCAGCACTGAGTTAGGCAGAGCATCAGGTTTCATAAGAGCCTCATTTGGAAAGCAAAAAGAGCATATGGGGATGATGCATAAGATTCACAGGCAGCCTGACTCCCTTAAATGCAGTTAAGTTCTTAGAACACCAGGAGAATGAGAGGCTCCATGGCTAAAGAAGCAGAGCTGCTCTCATGAGTCCTGAGCTTTCTTTCTGGTCAACCACTGATGCCCAGCTAGGAGTAATGCAAATCAGGTGTCAACTAGTTAAAGAGTGAGTTCTTATGGTAAGGAGACGTGTGTATGTGTATCTAAACAAAACTCACTGCTTTGTGCTTAACACTGGGAGGCTGGAGGCTTAACATTGGGTGACCTGGAGATTCAGATCAATTACAACAACAGTTTTATTAAAGAAATCACAGAATCACCGAATGGCCGAGGTTGGAAGGGAGCTCAAGGATCATGAATCTCCAAGCCCCCAAATCTTTAATAAATCTTTAATAAATCTTTAATCCAACCCCAAATCTTTAATAAATTGCACAAAAGCAGCAAATCCACTTCTTGCAAATAGAGGCCTGCTGCTCCCAGAGGCAGAAGGTGCAGCAGGTATGCAGGATGAACACTGGATTCCCGTCTCTTCAGTAGGAATGAGAGAACTTGCTGGGTGCTGAGCTGTGCCCGGGCCAAATGATGAGAGCAAAGATGGACAGTTCTACTGAGCCAGAGCCTGGTGATGGAAGCACTGCCCTGAGCAGTGCCAAGGGGTGTTGGAGGACGAGCTCAGCTCAAAAGGGCTGGAGACCACCTTTACCTAAAACTGAGAAAGAAAAGCAGATACGAGGCACGACAGAAGTTCTTTCTTACTCATTCTCCAAAAAACGAGCCCTGACAACCATTACAGCTCCTGTCAGAGCACCCTTTGGGATGCTCAGATTCACTCAGTTCATTTCTCCACTTTCTGATATTGTTTTCCAATATTTGATCCACAACCTGAGGTGGATTTAATTCTATGCTTCACTTTTTTATTTTTACCCTGGCAGTAATATTAATTTCACAGTAATTTCTAGAGATCCCTCTACGTAAAGACAGCAACACCTCTTTATTAACTCTTTATTAATTACACCCACTGCTACATGGCAATACTGATAGGTCTACTTACAAAATGCCTCCTCTACAGCTACACAGCTCCTCTCCATCCAGTCTGAGGAATGCTTCTCCCTCTCCTGCACTAAAGCAGGTTTTTATTTAACGTAACTAGAGAAGTTTTCAATCTGCACTGCAGCAGCCACGTGGCTGCCTGCTGCTTTTCCTAAAGTCAGCGTTAACATCCACAGGATGTCAAACTCACAGATTTTAGAATTTATTAACTGAATCTCAGATTCTCTCTAAAGTAATAGACGTTGCCACTGACATTTTGTCCTGATGCTGCAAACTGGTTGTGTGATCCTTAGAACTTGCGTGATGTTTGCTTTCCTGCCTGCAGGCATTAGACCACAGAGTTCAAACTCTGACTTCAGATCTCTCTGCTCAGAATGACTCAGTCACTCAACTCCAAAAGGAAAGGAGAGCTTTGGAGGAAGTTTATCGGGCAGAAATAACGACTCCATTTTTCTTTGCTCTCTCCCATTCTCCCAGTCTGGGAGAAAGAAAAAAAATCACTGTCTGCTTGCTTAGATACTGCGAGACTACAGTTTGCTCCACAAACAGGAAGGCGGCTGTGTTTTTCTAGGTATTAACTTATGGCAGCACAGGGAAGTGCTGCCAATTTGTACCCCTGCCCAAAGAGCAATGTGAATTGCTGAGAGTGAGCTAGATTCTTCTGAAACACTCCGTGTTGGACCGAGTCCCCCGAGATCTATTGAAAATGCACATTCAAAGCTCGCGTTGCTTTCAGGAGGCATCTCAGATGAATGTATTTTTCTGTTCATTTTCAGTTTGTTAAGGACAGTGTTGGTTTCTAATCCACCTCTATGCACCAGCCTTGGTATCTCCCCTCCTAGAAAATTGCAAGGGAAGGAAGAGGTGGTAAGCCACACTGCCAAGAACTGCAGCAAACTTACCACCCATGGGGTGTATTTACAACTGACTGTTTCTTCAATGGTCCCATGCAGTCTGCTTTTGAAACTTCAGGCCCTTCTGACACCCACTGCTGATTTGTGTGCTTCAGAGTTATTGATAACATTGATAACATTGTTTCCACGCTTTTCAGTTAGCTGGAGGGCAACTGGGAATGAGAAAACATCCATGGTAAGGCAGAGAAGCGTTGTCATAAAGCAGAGATGACCCCAAAATTACAATTGATGACCTCCACGAGATGGAACCAAACTGATCTTGGCAGGCACTGCAAAGAAGTGGCAACTTTAAGGGAATTCTCCAGGGTACAGAATCCTACTGAGGGCAGTTGTGCTACATCACAGCTCTGACAGCATCAGCTACACCTGTAAAGTTGCTGAACTAGAAATCACAAAGGAAAATCCACAGTCATGCCTTGGCCTTGTCAGGAGTAACACAATGACAAGCACAAGTGCAGTTCAGCTGCTCAGGTAAACCAAATCAGAAATACATGGTTCTGTTCCCAAGTTTTTCTCTGACTCATTGTCTGATATTTGTCACTCATCTTCCAGTCACCCACGTATAAAGCGTGTATGATCACTGGGAAGTGATGAGGATTAACTGATTCTGTTTATGTAAGGCCTTATGATCCTCAGATAAAAACTGCTTTAGAAATGCAGAATATTATCACAAATTAAATTTATTTTAGTGTCATCATCAATTACTTTTGTGATGGGTCTGCCAGCACTTCTGACAAACCTCCCCATAGAAATAAGCCTTGCAGAATACATATTTACAGCTCTATATTATCCAAACTGCTGATCTACCTGGTTGCCTAACACAACATGTAAAACCATGAATAAATACTGGCATGATTTGCTAACACAAATCCTAACAGGAAGCTTTTAGTGAGTACAGGTTACCTGTGCTTTAGAGCAGAGCCATTGGAAGTCAAACGCAGATGGAAACAAAAGCATGAAGTGCTGCTGTTTGTGCTTCAGACCATCCAGCTCCTCGGGGTGCCAGCACCTCTACTTACAGACGAGCTGATGATGGGGCAACAAAGAGCTCAAACAAAGGGTAAATAGATTCTAGGGCCAGAGACAGGACACCAGGTTCTGCTTCGCTCTGAACAAAGATTAACCAGTTTGCTACAGAGAGGCAACACGTTAGGTGACTTTCCTTTCCTTAACACACAGCAGCCTGCTCATGCAGCTTTACCTTTTTGATAAGATTGAGGTGCATAGAAGAACAACACAGACCTTTTAAACCTACTCTGATAAAATGGATTCTGGAGCCAATCTCTCTTTACACTTTTAATCAACAGAACCAGTTGAGATACAGGATCTGTCTTTCCCTGTGTAGAACTTGGCCTTTTTGTCTCCCCCTATAGCAGCTCCTGCAAAGTACTGCTCCACTCACCACAGAAGGGAAGGTGGTAAATAAAACCAAAAACGGGAGCACAGCTCAAAGTGCTGCCATTCTGAAAGCAAATGTTTTTCAGCTGGCATATTTCAGTGCCTGAATACTTAATCAAAGCCTCAGTATTTCTACAACAACAACATCATGACCCACAAACCTGGGTCTGCAGCTGTTTCTATGAACAAGCACCTATTTCCCTCAAGTAACCAAATCAGCTTCATTATTTCCCCAACTGCCAGATTCCAACACAACAGAGCAAGCTACTGATGCTGCACATAATACCAGTTGTCTACTGAGACACATGGCCACACCTTTCCTGTTTCCTTGGCTAAGTATTCCCAGCTGTAGCCCTTTCCCAGGAAAAAATAATCCTGTAGACCTGGCAAGCACGTAGGAGGGAGTGAAGAAACAGAGGCTTGTTTGTATCCACGCAAGTTTATCCTGCATCTCTCGGTCAGAGACACTGCTGTGTTTCTGCTGCACCCTCCAGGCCCTTATACTGAAGGGCTGGAAGGAAAGATAGAAGCTAGGAATGCTGTAAGAGCACAGATAACAGTGTCTTTCTAAGAAACAAAGAGCTTCTCTGGAGGGTGATTTTACTTCTGAAAAGACCTAAAGGCGTTCAACTGCTAATGAAAAACAAAACCCCCCATGGAAGAGTTGTAAGACAGACACTCGAGCTCTAGTTTCAGCCCATGCAGACTTAGTGCTACGAACTGGGAGCGCTGCTCCTTTCACAGAAACCTCAGAAGCAGCCATAGGGGCAGCCCTATGCAGAGCCAGGGTGCAGCAGGCTGGTGAGAGCTGGCAGCCCTCTGTGTTTCACCCATCAGGCCACCCCACCCACTGGTCCAGTTCTATGGTGGTAGATCCACTCTAATAAATCCTCTGCAAATTGCCGGGATGCGGATGTTAAATATATAATCTGATCTTTTAACAACGGGAAGTCCTGAAGATAATTGAGATCCGAAAAGTTAATATTTTAATAGAACGCTCTGAACGCAATCTAATGACTAATATAACTTAATAATAACTAACATTTCCATTTCAGTCTACAAATGCTAGCTAGCCAATTCTCAACCACATCAGGAGCTAGGTCAGTGTTGGACACCTCACGCAGACAGGAAAACAGCTGGAGTGACAAGAAGTAGCAGTGCTCCTTAAAGCACTCATAGGTTCCTCATAGGGAATAAGAATTTCTTTCCCTCTTTCCCACTAGGTGGAGAACCAGGGAAGGGATCTGCCTCGTGATCTTATGGATCTTGACTCCTTGGAAAGACATCAGTGTTACAAGAGCTGCACCCAGGCCAGATACCTTCAGCTACACCTGAACATCTTGTTTCTTTCTTCAGAGAATGAGGCATCACTGGGACTCTCCAAAGAAGTTTCTTCAGCAGCTTCTCTAGGCTCCTAAGCAGGGCAGACCTGACCCAATCTTCCCCTCACGCTGTGGACCTTGGAAGGAGTTAAAAATAAATAACCAAAACAACAAAAACACGAAAGCCACAAGGCTCCACAAATCGGCTGTGAGCTTTGCCATTCCTCTAAGGTTGAGCAGAAGCTGGTCAGAGGTTTGTTAGAAAGTTGCCAATTCAGACACAGACAGTTAAAAAAAAAATAAAGCAGAACTGTTCAGTCTATTTTCTGCTGTTTTGCAAGGGAAATACATGATCTTCAGTCCAAAGAACAACTGTGAGTTTTAGCAATGAGGTGTGGAGACGGTTAACTGTTCTGAAAGATACTAACCCTGTAGCACAGTAGCACCAAAGATGGATATGAGTCAGATAAAGAGCCTAGAAGGCTAAATAAAAGCCTTGCAGAAGCCTTTCTTATAAAGCACCTCCAAGATCCACAGCACCAGGCAGATGTAAGCCAGCTGATACCGCAGAGCAGCCCCTTGAAGGCTGATGCCAAACACTGCCCACAGTAGCTAATGAAATAGACATCTCTCCTCTCTATAGATCAGAACAATTTGCACTGTCCCTGCCTGCTACAGTCATCTCATTATACCTACAACCAACGGGAATAAACTGAGTGTGCAGGGGAGGGAGGATACTGTAGCACTTCAAGCCTTACTCAGCATCCTATGACTAACCATTCTAACAGTTGAACTCTGTTGCTTATGCTCACGATAACCTGTCTGAAGCCAAAGCCCAGCTGGTCGAGGTGGAGAAAAGCCAAGCTGAAATGAATGCCATCAGGCTCCAAGGTAAATTCCTTGATAGCTGCAACATCACCAGCCCTCTGATCCTCCTCTTCCCGTGTTCCACAGAACTCTGGCAGCTCTGCCTCCTTTACCAATACTGCCCAATCCTTCTAGTCTTCTCTTTTCTTTCCTCAATCAGCTGGAATTAGTGCCTCTCTGTGCACTTTTTCTCCTGCAGCTGAAAGCAGCCAGCTGAGCACAGAGCACAAGGTCTGATGGAGATTAATTAGGTTGTCCACATGAGGCATATGACCCCAAGAGGCAAGTAGATGAAAAGTTAAGGGTACTGGGGACCACCAAGCACCTTCACAGCTTGCTGCTGGAGTAGGATATGTTCTGCCTGCTCTTTGCTCACTGTCCACTTCAACAAATCTTTTATTCTTTCAGCTGTCACAAGGGAAAGTTTTCCTCATCTTAATCTCTGGGTTGTTACCAGCTAATCTTAGTTATGGAGGATAACCTCTCATGAGCCAGAAGCAAAGAGCAGAGGTGTGTACACCTCCTCATTCTCAGTCCACTGCTCAGTGGATAGCACTGCAGTTTATTTGCATAGGTCACATATGTCTGACTCAAACTGTATCAGCATTTCATGTCTCTGTCTGACATGCCTGTCCTGGAAATTTTTCTTATCTCCAAAGAATAATTCTAGAGCTGCACCTGCATATCAAAAGCCTGGCAAGAATTCTCCACGTTCAGAGCAATCACAAAATGGGTTTACTGTTGTAATTCTTTTGAAACACTTTCAGAGAAAGCAGTGATGATGACAAGCCAAGTTCTGCTTTCAGTTATATGAGCTCAATTCAATTCACTACAGTAAAGCAAAAAAAACTGAACAAACAAAAAACAACCCAGCAGCCAAACAGGTAAGGAGAGCAGGCACTTGGCTCCTGACCAGGAAGACATTCTGAAATGTTTCTAGCTCGTCCAGAACTAAGTTGCTCAAGTGGAGCACTGCAGCGTGGGGGATTGAGGTCAGTGCCTTCATACTTCCAACAGGAGAACAGTGCAGCCATTACCATTCATCCACATCAATCAAATTCATCTGTACTGCTGCTGGGGTAAGACTGGCTAATACCAGGAATCATTTAGAGGTGATGAAAGAGCAGTTGGAAGAGGAGGAAGAGAACAAAATTGAAGTTTGGTGTCTGGTCTCTGAACTCAGTACTGAAATCACAGCTTTCAGGGTGAACACTTAGGGTACTCTGTTATTCATTTTGGCTGCTGGATCACAGTTTGTAGATGTGATCTGTTAGGACTCATTTTTGTAAGACAAAGAAAAGAGAATTACTCCCACCAAGAAGAACATTTGCAATAATAAATAGGGACTACTGAGACCTAAGTCTTGTATGCTGGCAACAGAAAACCAATGCTGCACCTTTCCAGTAAAGCCTTGAAGTTGGACAGCCTTTCCTTACTCCAACAGGAACTTTACTCTTCCAGCAGCCTTACAAAAGCCACTAGCATTTCCTGAAAAAAAAGAATGCACCCGAATCAGATTAAAACCCTTTGAAATCTGCTCCTTGAGATCTGGTAACATGGGCAAGAAGTTAAGGCAGTCTTTTAACAGTATCTTTCTAGCAGAGCTAACAGAGGTGCTTTCACATAACAGAAAGAGAAGTTAAGGCACCTGGAGGGCTTTAACCACGTGCCTGAAACAAGTCGAGACAAAATAAGCTGCTCTATCTCTGCCTTAGTCCCATAGTCAGTCACAAGGAGTGGAGCTACACTGACATTATCGCTGTCCTGGAGATTCCTGAACAGAAAGTGGAAGGGTCTAACACCAGGTAACAACCCAGCAATGAGGAACTGAGCTGCAGTCCAGAACAGTGTTTGTATCTGGGGAGGGGAAGAGCCAGCCACATCCTAGTCATGATTTTACAGTCACTTTTCTGAGATTGCTTTCAGGATTACTGGTGAAAATAGCAGTAGTGCTCAAGGAGATGACTGCTGCTGACTCCCAGAACTCCTCACTCCACGGACTACTGGGTTATTTCTGCCCCCATTCCTTTGGGACAAAGTTGGCTGGGAGGTTCCAAGAAGCGAAGCAGACAGCTGAATCAATCCAAGTCTGCACAGGCAGCTCTAAGCAGAGGCTTCAGACCAAAGTGAAGCACTTCGCTCTTGATCTGGAAAAGGCAAGAAATTCAGCCATTCCAGAACACATCCAGCACAAGCCTGAGCAGCAAGACTTGGTGGTGGAAGCCCCAGGAGCCAGCTATGGGCTGATCCCTTATTTCTCAATACTTTAAGACTCTCTATCAAATGTCACTGTAATCTGTATGACCAAGAGAAGAAAGGCAAAGCTGAGCCACAGCTAATTCTTAGGAGCACGCAGCATGCTCCTCAAACTCATTAGCTGTCTTCCAGAAACAATAGTGCAGCTGAAGTAAAAGCCCTCCTCAGCAGCAAGGCAAGGTATTCATCGTCTTTTTAAGGATAATGAGATCCTGCTTTGAACTCTCCAGCGTTGCAATACCAGTGGGTTGTTTCACCATCTCTGCCTTTAATGAAGCAGTTCTTTACTCTTCAGTTCGTGGCGTGCTTATCACCATGGTACCTGACTGCATGTACTGATCATAAAAATACGTAGAATATTTGTGATTAAAAGCTCCCAGGAAAGAAAAAATGTTCCTTCGTTCCCTTCATGACAAGCCATTAAACAGTCTGGAATAGCCTTGAATAACATCTTGTTTCTAACTGAATCTTCTTTGAAGCAGAAAGTCACACTAATCAACCCAGGCAATTACTAACAGCACATCTGCACCATGAATATCTGAAGTGGAAAACATGTGCTCCACAGCAGCATCATTATAACAGCAGGAGCAAGGAGGACCATCACACTGATGGGAACTGGGGGAGCTTGTTAAATTCCTAATGGTGAGGAAAGAAAGCCTTGTAAACATTTTAATCACCCATTCAGAGCAACCAAGAGAAACTCTGCCAGTCACTACAGTGGGTGCCAATTTAACTGCGACTAGCTGGCAGGACACAGAGAAGTGAAGTGTAAAGAAAACTTGTGTCCACTGAATGCTTGGCTTTATCTTTCCAGGCCAATGCTGCTTCTGGAAGAAGGAGAGAGCCTTTGAGAAGATGCTGGCAGAATGGCAACACGAAAATATGAAGAGCTACAGGTGGAAGTGAATATTTCCCAGAAGCAGTGTACATGACTGAATGAGGCATCTCCAGGCATCAGTTACAAGGATGTCACTTGAACTCCCTGAGTCTCCCTTACCTGCTATACAGGGAGACAAGCTGCCTTGGCTTCTTTTTTTTTTTAATAAATAAAAATATTCTGTAAATTGTAAAAATTGATCTCCTCCAAGAGGCTGAAAGATGACACTGTCAATATTTAGAAGATGCAGATTTAGAATCTGCTGTCCCTGCAGCCAAGAGAAAATGGTGATGGAGTCCCTGGCAGAGACCCAGCACTTCCTGGGCCATCTCCCCCAGCCCTTTACTCTGGCCTACATCACCTGGCAAAGTGCCTCATTCTGTTGCATAGAGACAATGTGGAATCCTATTTTCATTTTGTATGAGCAACCATCTGAAAATAGGAGAGGAAAAGACTACGCTAAAAACTGGAAAAAATGTCTCGTGATTTAATGGGCTTCACTCTTCTGCCTCCATGATCACATAGAGCCAGCAGGGCTCATTCAGAAATCCAGGATAATATTTAGCAGTGAGAAAAAGGGCAGCTAATGTGAAGTGAATGGAGCCATTTCACACCATTCCTATTCAAAGAATCTGTTTGGCAGTCCTGTTTGGCAGTTCACAGTCCTGAAATAAACCTACCACATGAAATATCCGTTTTCTTCCCCGGAGGAAATTAAGGATCTAATCAATCAGCTGAGGATCAGAGGGCACCGCGTTCACGAGCTGCAGAAGATTGAAGACTGATCAGGATGAACTGCAGGTGGCACTGGAGGAAACGGCCTTCCCTAGAAGCACCAGTGCCACAGATGTGAGTGCTGCATGCAGGCCTGATGCCTGCTTGCCCACATTGCACCGGGTAGATTCTGTGCTTCAAATCCCACAGAGCACCTTTGTTTGTTCTTCTGCTGCACCTCTCCTTACAGGTTTGCACTCAGCTTGAACTGCTTCAAGTTAGAGCTGAAACTAGATAGAGATCAGAAGAAGGAAGAATCTGAAATAATCAGGTGTAGCAATATGACATTAAGTTATACACCAAAACCGCAGCAAGATTTAAGGTAAACACTTGGTAAGTTTTCTATTGTAGGGGGAATCACTCCTGGGACAAGATGGTCTGGAGATCATGAAGCCTCCATTACTGGAAGTTAAGTACAGTCTGGTAACATGCCCTGGTTTAACAGAGATAACCCCCATTTTAAATAGATTTTTAAGATGACTTCTTGAAAGCTCTCCTAGCCCTATGTTTCACAATAAAGTAGTCATAGCTTGGTGCAAAATCTTAGTACCTCAGTTTGAAACAGGCTTAGAAATTGACTGTTTTTATTACTTGGTGAGCAATAATTTGATACAAAGGCTGGATTAGATTCAACATAACAGAATGTTGTGCCATATGCTTCACTGCACTCTGCAGGAAAATCACCAGCATGCAATTGAGTCTCCACAGGTGAGTCTGGAAACTGAATCAACAGGACATGCTGAAACTCCCAAGCTTGAGGTGAAACAGACTCAGACAAAATGGAAATCTGAGGGGTTGTGCCAACAGTGACAATAATGAGCTTGTCAAGATGCTGAATCAACTGCAACAGAATGTCAAGCTAAACTGCAGAAGGTGCAAGCAGGACCCTGAATAAAAAAGCGTGCCAGTATCCTACACCTTAAGCAACAAAGTAATAAATTATGCACTCTTGTTTAGACAACTTGAATAAATTGAGAATTTATATTCATTAGTCCCAGCTCTCCCACTCACACCAATTTCAATCTGCAGCAGTTCCAACAAACCTTATACAAGATAAGCATTACTATCAGCTTTTCTCAAATTAGAATCACATTTTTGTTCTGATCACATACAAGGGCTGTTTGCATCAGCACAGCCACAAAACTGACCAGGACCTCACCAAGAGTAAAAGCACAGAGCATCCTTTGGCACTTCTTCCAGAAGGGAAAACTCAGAAAAAGGGTGGCAAAGCTAAACTCTGCTGGAGCAGTAATACATTGCTGCCAAAAATACAATTTCAGTAACTGAAAGAATAACAAGACTCTCTCTCCCCCCTCGTGTGTGCATACACATACACCAGCCTAACTGTCCTCTGTTACATCTGTCTCAGTCAGGAGAGCCTCTCACAGAGCACATGGCTACAGCAACTGCAAACAGGCACAAATGATAGCAGGATAAAGCACTGCTTTTCTGTTTCGTTTTTTGTTTTGTTTTAATCTGGCAACACCTGAAAGAAAAGCCTTGCAAACAGACCTCCTACATCTTTCAGCTTCTTCTCTGCTCATTATTTTCTCTTTCACCTGCTTTCGAGATGTTTGGATTCAAATGGATGAAGATGCTTACCAGCATGAGAAAAGTTGCAGGAACAACTCCTCAGAACACTACTGACAGAACTGGAAGGAGCACAGAATACCCAGAGAGCAGTGGGTGCCTTCCCAAACTCCTGCAGAGTGGAGAGACATAGTGAAAACAATGGCTATGCACAGAGGTTATTTATGCAAGAGCTATTGTGACAGTTTACATGCAGGTGGTTTAACACTCAACCTTAACTTTGAGTAGGAAGGGCAGGATTAGGCCAATAATGGACGAATGTAACACTGCTCTATAAGGAAATTCTGTGGAACCTGAAGGGCTCAGTCATTAGAATAATTATACTGATAAATGGCAAGACTTTTATCTATTTTAAACAAAGTCTAGACTATCTTGGCTCAGCTTTGCTCCTAGCAAGGCCTAGCAGATTTGGTGGAAGATGCAAGACAGTGCTGAGCACTCCTGAAAAACCTGCCTTAAAAAGGGCAGTATTAAATTCTGCCTGCACTGAAACCATAGTTTTGTCAGTTGTTTCCATGGTGCTGGGACTTCTCCATGGAATGCAGCCCACAGCCACATCTACTTCAGTGAAATTTTAAGCATCTTTGCGTTGTATGAAATATCATAGCTGCCATTTCATTCCGTGCACAGACCTAAGGAGCTGTTTTAACATTCACCACAATCTGCAGTTCATTTCCATGAAGGATAGACCACACATACAAACATCTGCAAGGAAAAGAATACGAGTTCTGGAATGGACTGACACCACGAGAAGCATTTCTCAGCTGCAATTCTGGGACATCAGTTACAAGAACTGAATCATAAATGCAGCTGTTATTCAAATAGGTTAGAAACTCAAACAATACATTTACCTGCAACTGACTGGTGATTAAAAATGCATTTTTAGCAGGTAAACTGCAACCTCCATACCAAATTTGGAGTTTTAAGCTTTGTTAATACAAAACCTATATAGCATAGAAGTTATGCAGCATTGTAGAACACAACAGTACATTTACTTGATGTCCTTCTGCTGAAGAGCAGTGTGTTGTTAGAATCCAGTCTTCCTATTAAAGCCCTTGCAGTTCTTCTTCCTTAGAGTGGGGCTTATTTATTATTATTATTATTATTATTTTACAGCAACAAGAGTCCTCCAGTGATTCATATCAGTAAGCACTAAACAAGCCATGGAGCTCACACTTTCCATGAGATAAAAAGACACACATTGTAAATTCTGGAGCAGAGACTATATTTGTTTGTTGAGATTGCAATCAAACACATTTTCAGTCAGGTCTAAAGCCAGCTGCTGCTACTGCAGCTTAACTTTGAAATAAATAATATTGGTTTATATGCTCAAATCCATGTACACTGATATCCAGTAAAACAGACTCAGACTCGAGGACTTTGTAAACAACAGGGTCTATTTGTGCCTCAGAGGTGCATCATCATTTTAGCTTTCATTTAGCATTAAGGTAAATAGAGAGGTCCTAATGTTCCACAACACAGATACAGTGGGGGTGAATCCCTGTCGACTTAGTAGTGCACAATTTTATAGAGAAAAATAAGCCACTGAAAATTAATCCACAAATCACTTAATGAGACAAATGGAAGCCCCAGAGGTGAGCATTCAACATTCTGGGAATCCAGGACTCCTTTATTTTCTAGAAAGAATCTGCCTTGATTTTTACCACACTACTAACAAGCATGAGGAAATCATCCCTGAGCACTGAAAAGCTGATGAGAAAGCAAAGAAAGTTGTGGCTGATCCAAGTTACCTCTCCACCCTTCTGCCCTTTATATTGGTAAATGGAAAATACACTCTAAGGCTTCCAGCATTTCCCTCCTGCATCTATTGGAAGAACACTGTTAATAACGTGTAACACTTGCTTTGCTTTTTGCAGTCCTGAAAAGCAGCATGCTTGTTAGCTCACCGATTGCAGTCTGGCAAAATTAATCCACAGAAGAAGAAATCTACTTTCCCTCTGCCTCTTTGGTAATTTACACGACAGATGGCACCCTGAGGAATTCCTCCATTTCCTCTCTCTTTATCCTTTCTTCCACTTATCCCACAGCTCCACCCATCACACTTACCAGGTCTCCAACACAAGAGGAGGCTAGTTTCCCTCTCTAGATAGTCAACGACATTCGTCATTGGCACAGAGGAGAGAAAAGTTGCCAGTACTGAGCAGATTGCTCCATTGGCACTGTGCTGACAGCTGACACTTCAAGTATCAAAGCTAGATGTGGGTTTAATGCGTAGCATTTCCTCCCCAAGTAAGGATGAGTGTCCTGCCTTTCTGTTTAAGCTACCTCACCTTCAGACAATATCTTCACCTTCCATCCACTGCACGCCCCCACGTCACATTTTTCCACTGAAGGGTGGACATCAAAGCCTGAAATGTTATTAGAACAAAGTTATTGACTTAACAGATAGGGATAATACCTTTGAGTACTCCGAAAGTATTAAGCAAGCACACCACCACCTGGTTTATGGTCTGACCTAGCGCTGCCCAAGTCAGCTGGGATTACCTGCATCAGTTTGGATCCAATCTTTAGAAAGGCAGCCAATGATAAAGAAAAATTAAAGATAAGGCAAATTTTCTCAGAGGGCAGCATCCAGGTCTACACATCCTACTTTTCAATACCCTGTACAAATAGCTGCACTGTCAATCTGTTTCATACCTTCCTCAGAAGCCTCCTGCGTGGCAAAAGAGCTGCGTCAGGAGCAGGACCACAACACGCACCTGGCAAACATTAAGGAAATAAAGTGTAAAGATCTGTAAATCAAAATTGAATAGGCTGAGTAGTCAGCCCTGGAAAGACAAAAAAAATAAAAAAAAGCACTACCATGAAACTCCAGGGTAAGAAAAAACGTGCTTGGTTGGAATGAGCTTTCTAGTAGACTTGTGCAACTACAAAACTCCTTCCTGCACCTCATCTTCCACATTCAACAAAAATAAATGAAAACATCCCATTTCAGATAACAGTTAACATGTACCAAAAGAAATGTACTAACTTGAGGAAAGCCAGACTGGGCAGAAAAGATGCACGTAGGATGCTCCCAGTCCACTGGAGCACAAGGGAATTTCAGCTCTCTGCACCCTGAGCAAAACATATCAATCAACCCTCATGGTGCTTGAATACAGCAGTAACAAGCTACTGGTATCAGCAGCTGATCTACACCCACAAAGGAGAACTTGCAAAGTGAACTATCAGCAGTGGCAGGACTTACCCTTTATTTTTGTGTTGCAACAAAACTCAAGAGCACGAGCATCTCCAAACTCCTGGGGTAGATACCATCTTCCTATTTCTTTTTCTTACCCTCACATCAACATTTCAAATCCCTTCTGTGATTGTGTATCCTGCTGTTCCTTTTCAGATTAAGTAATGGATACAGAGCTATCCTCCAAATAGAAACACGATGCTCTTCTGCAGAATTTTCAGTCAGCACAAGAAGCCTCTAAAGGAGGTGATCTTCCATAAAAGATGACAACAAAACCAACCAGCATGCAGAACTAGAACGGCTGGAGAAGCTGCAGAACTGAAAACATTGAGAATTGAAGCAGCTGTTTATATCTCCTGCTCATTGCTTCATCACATAACTGTATCTTGTTGATCTGCTGAAGGATCACATCAGACATATCCTAAGACACTTTTTTCCAGCGCAAACATTTCTCTTGTTAAATATTTGCTGGTCCAGGAATAGGAGGATGACCAAAGCCTGTCCAAGTACAGGAAGACCATACACAAACTAGATGACAGAAGAAAGGGGTGGAATGGCCAAATCAGCTCTAACTGCACACCAGGAATCCTCAGCCAGCAAAGGGCTCGCTTCTGGAGAGATACCCAAGTGCCAAACTCCTCTTCCTCCATGTCAGTGGCTCAGGAACAGCTACTGAAGTTGAAGCTCGTGTTTGAAGCCATCTGCCATGAACTTACTAGAGCAGAAAAGGGTGTGGAAAAAGAGATGAGGAAAACAGGTGTGTTCTCAACATAGGTACTCCACAAACCTGTTTGTGCACGGAGACAAGTTCTGAAATGGCAAATGGTTGCTACAGGGGGGTTTTCACCAACAGAAAGGGCTAGTAAGTAGCACCCTAATGCTTCCAAAAGGGATGATCAATAAGGGCATCTTCTCAAGGGCACCACAACTGTACAGGAAGAATCTCTCTTAAGGAAAAGCCTATCAAATCTGGGGGGCATGGTACATAGCAAAACTGCACTAACAGGCTTGAGATAACGAAGACGGCTACACAGGACAGAAACTAGAGGACAGAAAGCATGCAACAACATGCAGATGGAAGAACTATCTGTATGAGATCTCAGCAACTGAAAGTATGGTTCTCAAGTACACCTTGAGTGACAGAAGACACCATCAGTACTTGAGAAATACCTGCACTGACAGGTCTGGGACTTTATGATAGAAGGTGGGATCTGGGCTATCTCTTGAAAATAATTCCTCTTGATAATAGTTGCAATGCAAAGTCTTAATAAAGGTTATTGTACAGAAAAAAAAATATTGAGATTGTTCACAGTGTGACAGCAAAACAGTGTACCAGGATGCTGCTCAAACCTGACGTCAGGAGGTGCTGCAACAGGATGATGGAGAAGCACAGAAGAAGCAAACTGACAGCCTGGGAGGTGGGCACAGCTCCTGTGGCAGCAGAGCACAGGCTGCAGGACGTGAGATTTTGCTGGTTGTGGAAGACATGCTCAGGAAATAGCAGGACTGGCTCCTAGTGAATGTCTCGAATGAGACAGTGTTTAAAACACCTGTGTACAATTTCACTGTCAACCTAAAAAGAAAAAGCCACTATAAACACTGCCACTATTTCTTTTCTAGTGGAGCTGATTTTGTGCAACACTACCACCATCCAAACACCATCACCTTGCTGTTATTCACCAGCACTGCTTGGACAACTGCAACAAATGCATTCAAGCATAGAATCTCAGGAAGGCAGGCTAACAGCAGGGCAGGCACAGCTGAGCATTGCACACTGGACACTTAGCTCTAGAGGTGGACACTTGGAGCCCCAGCCCCCAGACCTAGCAGCTTGAGCATGGAGGCTCCCAACACAAGGAGCAGAAAGCAGTCAGCATCGAGCTTATCATCATCTGGAAAGCCAGGATGCAAGAAGACCACTTAGTGAGTCTGATCAAGATGCAAGCAGTCTGCCTTCCTTCTTATTTTGTATTACAACAGTTGCACACATTATGTGAAGTTCTAACAGTTGTCACGCATAACATTGTATTAAGTTGCAAAAAAACAAACAAACAAACAACCCCCCTTCCGGCCCCCCCCCCAGAAAAAAACACAACAAAAACAAAACAGGACAATTAGTTACATTGACTTTTCAAGCTTAAAATTCCCGAATTTGCAGTTATTTCCATCGGTGACTCCATTTGACCTTAAGGAAAGCACTCCTCATAATTCAAGAGTATTCCTGATGAAAATCAATCTTGATAAACTGTGATCTAAATGGCAGGTCTAGAAAGGCAGAGAATTCAATTAGGAAAAAATGGCCTTTCTCATCCCCCTGTTAAGCATCAGATGCGATATAACATTCAGTGCCAGAAATTGCTGCTTTCAGATACTGGGGTGAATAACACACTTCTAGAAGGCTGCTCAAACTAAGCACTATGATCTGCAAATACCTGTTTGTATATATTGCAACCCACTTTTTGAGTAGCTGTTACCAACTGTGTGCCCTTGCTGTTAAAAAAAAGGATGAAAACAATATCCCAGCTCTTCTGTTCCCTCCCCCCCCCCCCCCCCAGATATATCTTAAGGTCATACTGACCTAAACTACTTTTATTAGAATCATTTTGATTTGGCTTGCAAGGCCTTAAATCTCAAAAACACTGGCATCCTTTCTGGATTACCAGAGTTCAATTGCATCAGCAATACCACAGGAACAAAGGTGGGACACTCTCTGGAAAGCTATGCTGAAGATGAGGCCTTAGCCTTTAATGCTTAAAAGCTCTGCAGAGCTCCTCATTTAGATACTTTCACCCCATCTGGTGAAAATCATTTTGAAAACATAAAGCCATGCTTAAACGCAATTTCATTCCCGTTACGTAATGTCACTTGGCCCAGTTGAGCATCTTTAATCTGTGCAGCTGAACTAGTTTTATTGTTAAGCCAACAAGGGCTGCAACGATTACATATCTCAGGGCTACAGAACCACAGTAACACTGGGTTAGGAGCCCATTAAGCAAAGTCTCCTTCCTGAATGCAAGCTCTTATACTGTACTTCACCCACCGTGAGAAATATTTGTCTGATCTATTCTTAAAACCTCTAAGAACAGCCCATACCTTGCCCAGTCAGTCCAACACTGCTCGACTGGTTCAGAAGAATCACGGAACATTTTTTCACTGTAACCTACATCTGCCTTGCTGTTATTTTAGCTTATGGCTCCTCACCCTACCCCCAGTGGACACGAGAGAACAAACTGTCCCTTTCTTCACGGCAGCATCCTTTCATCTATTTGAAGACTAACCACGTCTGCGGCTTTCTGTTCTCTCTGGCTCTGTAAAAGTCATGTGTTCAAAGACTGATCATTACTTCTACCTCTTTCTCTAAATCATACAAATTTCTCTCACGTGGAGCCCAGTACTGGACACACTGGGCTCAGCATAGCAGGACGCCTGTGCCTTATTAGCAGTTTTCTTACTCACAGAGACCTTCATGGCATTCACCTCTCCAACAGCAAGCCGTTGATACTCATTCAGCTTACAGCCCACAGCAGCCCCTCCATCCTTTCCTGCAATACAATCAACTCCACAATTATGAAATATACAGTACTACAACTGTTACTTTTATCCATAGAGCTCCCCGTTTTGCATTCCAGTTCTCTGGCAGTGCATTCATACAAGCTCAAACTTGACCTCATCTTCAAACACAGTAATTACAAGGCCTGTTTCACTGTGGATGAGTAATGGACTGAAGGTAGTTCCCCAGACAAGTGCTGATACCAAGTACATTTTTCCACAACTAGATCTGCAACCCTGCTAAAGCAGTACCTAGACTGGTTTTTCAGTTTATTATTAGAAAATCCTGCAAGCCAACATCAGAAGCTCCACTAAAAAAATCAAGGTACATGACACACGTTGCCTTATCCTTATCTGCAAGCTGTTACACCGCCAGAGATAGAGACGAGACTGGCTCCATTCATTCACTACAAAGCCATCCTGGACACAGCTCACCTTGTTCCCCTGCAGTTGCTTACAGACAGATTTTTTTCAGACCAGAAATTAAACTCACAACGAGGAGCAGCAGAGCCATACCTCAGAGCTCACCTCCTCACGAGACACGTGCCTGACTTGGCATGCTTCAGCTCACAAAGCCTCGCGGCCAGTAAGGTTTATAAGCTGAGTGTTACAGGAGTCAAAGCACAAGACCCCAAGAGGTCCTCACAGGGATTAGGAGCAGGGCCAGGCTCCCCACGCAGCAGGAGGGAAGGGGCAGTGCCCAGTGCTGCTCAGGAAAGCCCTTCACTCAGCCAACAGACTGCAGCTCCTGCCTTACAGCCCCCATCTGAACACCCCCTAAGGCCAGCATGGCTCAGCACGCTCAGCAACAGCTCCTCCACAGCTGCCCCTGAGCCACAGCGGGTGCCATCGCTTCCCCTCGCACACCCTCGAAGCCCCGCACACACGACGCTCTCCCACGCCCAACACCCCGGCACCACGTGACTGCGCCAACCCCTCACCGCGCACGCGCCTCCCGCCCAACCGCCTCCTTTGTGTGAGGCGCGGGCACGGCGCGCACGCACCCCACATTCCTCCCTCCCGCCCTCCCTCCTTCCGCGCAGGCGCAGAGCGTCCTCCCGCCCCCGCAGCACGGCGCATGCGCAACCCGCGGCGGGAGGCTGGCCGGCGGGCGGCGCGCAGGCGCAGTGCGCGTTTCCTGGCTCCCTTGTCAGTGCCGGGCCGCCCCCCCCACCCCTCCCCTCCGCCGCCGCCGCCGCCGCCCGGAGCGGAGTCGCGTCGACTGCCCAGAGTCCGCGAGCCCCGCTCCGCCCCCGCCGCCTCAGGTGAGTCCCGGCCCCGAGGAGCGGCCGTCCGCCCGCCCGCAGGCCCAGGTGCTGAAGGGATGGCGGCTCCCCGGCTCTCGACCGCGGCCTGCGGGCCCCTCGCCCGGCCCTGCGCTCGGCTCAGCGGGCGGGGCGGCTCCGTCCTTCAGGCAGCGCTCACCTGTGCGGGCCGGCCGGCACCGCCCGCTTCGTGCCGAGCTGCCGCCGCCCCGACGGAACGGAGCGCTGGGGGTCCGGAGGGGATGACAGCGATGGGAGGCGGCGCTCAGCCGGCTGCTCCACGGGGTGTGGAGATAGGCAGAGATTAACGGCGGCTCTCGCCCTCACTCGCTGTCTCTGATTCGGACGCATCTCCTCGCTGTTCATCCTGGGTGGCCTCGTGCTTCTCGAGAGGTGACAGCAGCTCAGGGGTGTTTGCCGTAGATGTGCTCTGAAAGCTCGGGCTGAGCGCGCTGGAGTCCTTTTTTCACCCAGCCCTTAAGTTGTATTTCAAAGCTCGAGGACAGTTAGTTTGCATTTGAAAGAAAAATAAAGGAAAGAGCCAAGAGAGGGTTCAGGGAAGAGCCACGAAGATGATCAGGAGGCTGGAGACCTCCCCTATGAGGACAGGCTGAGGGAGCTGTGCTTGTTCAGCCTGGAGAAAAGAAGGCTGTGGGGTGACCTCATTGCAGCTTTCAGTACCTAAAGGGAGCCTACAAACAGGAGGGGAATCAACTCTTTGAAAGGGTTGATAACTGCAGGACAAGGGGAAATGGTTTGAAGTTGAGGAAGGCAGATTTAGGTTGGATGTCAGGGGAAAATTCTTTACAGAGAGAGTGGTGAGGTGCTGGAGCAGCTGCCCAGAGAGACTGTGGATGCCCCATCCCTGGAGGTGTTCAAGGCCAGGTTGGATGGGGCCCTGGGTTCTGAATGTGGAGGTTGGTGGCCCTGCATGTGGCAGGGGGTTGGAGATTCATGAGCCTTGAGGTCCCTTCCAACCCTGGCCATTCTGTGATTCTGTGACAGTTATCACAACAGTGCCTTTCCTATGTGAAGTGCTGAGGTTGGCAGACAGGAGAACACTGACGGGTTACGATGCAGTGGTTGTATCAAGTCATTCAGCTGGTCTCTGAGAAGGAATAAATCTTAATAAAAATCTTACAAACAGTATTTATCTCCCCAAAGGAAATAACATTGCAATGATCAGATGAGAAATATTTGTGCTTTTTGAGATTGTCATCACTTGTTTCTTAATGAGCGTTACCAAACCCAAGCCAGCTGCTTGCTGCCAGTTGTGGCGCTTGAGAAGCTCAGCAGATGAGAACACATCACATCCCTTGTGCAGATGCAAGCTTTGGGAACAGCCTGTAGGTTAGTGAGCAAAAATCTCTGAACTAGGAGTTGTTAGGATGGGACAGCAGTGCTTTGCAGAGTGCCAACCTGTGGAGAGAGCATGAGGACTGTGTTAGAAAGTGTTGGGAAATAGCTGCGTTCCTTGGGCAGCAGAGATTGGATAGTTTCACATTTTATTTGGAAAGAGTCAAAAAGGCTGAGCGTTCCCTGTTGGTAGTAGAGCTCTTCAGCTTTTCCTGTATATGGAAATGCACTGCTACTGAACTGTTGGCATGCACTAAAGCAAGACTGTGGAAAAAGCAATTTGCAGTCATGTTTTGCTTATGTTAACGCATGGAATCTCAAACCATAGCTGTCCAAGGTCAAAGGTAACTTGGATTGTGTCAATGTTCTCACATCAGTAAAAATAAGTAGTTGTTTTTTTCTTAGGGCTGCATGCATGTAGTGGCTTTATTTGATCTTTAGGATAAGATTACTAGAACTAAGGAAATCATGGCAGTTAAAATTATGAACTGGACTTAAAGCTCATTTAGCCAGAGTTCCTATTTTAAGTACATTCAATGAAACTGCAAATCGTGTCTCTTTATAACAACAGGGCTTGATTTTTTAAAGAAAAAAATCTGTCCAATTATTTGCATTGGTGAAGTACTGGATCATGCACAGAGTCCTGAGGAGAGATACTTCTTAAACTGGTGGGCTGCTACAGTTGCTCAGCTCTGAAAGGGGTTACTCAGCTCTCATTCACTCCTGAGTTTCTGTGGGACCGCCATTCATTTCCTGTTTGCTTCCAAATTCCTACCTTGTCCTGAAGTCTCCACCCTCTGCTAACATGGCCATACTTGGCTATGTTGTAATTTCAGGCTGCAATGGGTGTGGATGTCTTGGAGTGACATCACAGAGATGGTGCTTGTTAGATGTACGTGGAGGGGCAGGCAGACACTGCTATCAGCCGAGGATAAATTGCTACAAAACATGTGGAATACGTGAAAGGAGGAAGAAATGAAGAAATCCCAGTGGTGTGTGCTGAGCTGTGCACATTTCAGCTCTTACAGGTGACCTTGAGTTGTTACAGTGCTACCTGCCATCCATTTATACTGTCCTTGATTAACACAGGACACAGAGATATGATCTGATATTTTAAAGAGCTTTCAATCACCTGCAAATGTTCAGCAGTAAGTTAGAAGAAAAACTCAGTGTCTAGCCTTGTAAAAAAAGTATTCACAAACCCAAAGAACTCAGTTTGTTCTTCCACTGTTTGAATCTCACAAGCATGAAAGCCATAAAGCAGGTAAGTGTTAGGATTAACTTGAAGAAATTAGTACTTAGTTCATTACTGATGTTAGTGGTTTTTCCCTAGGATACTTACAAACGGCTTCATCAAATGATACATCAGCAGATTACAGTTACATATCTGTGCACATCAGTTTAGCCTCCTGATAGATGGAAAAAAAAAAAAAATTTCATTGTAGTGCAGCAAGCCTCAATACACACCAGAATTTCAAATCAATTCATTGAGCTGTCACTAAGTTTCTTGTTTAAGTATTCTAAATCCACAGTTAAAGTGTTAGGTGTTAGATTTCATAACAGTGTTTCCTCATATGAGGATACAGTAAGAAGCAAGAGCATAAACCTTTTAGAGCAATTGCAATTAGCTGTAGCTAAGCAGGACAGTCAAAATTCATTGACCTACCAAAGATGTTGGGGCACAGGGGGAAAGGTCATAACCTGCTGAGTATCTGTCGTTGTCTGAATAAATTGTCATGCTGAGCTGGAACAGCCTTTGTAGATGTTGAGGACTGATTTGTTTTAACAACCACTGAACTTTGAAGTGTTTTGTTGTCATTTTCACACCTTTCAGTTTTCTCCCCCCCCCAACTTTTCCAACATAGGAATATCTTTAACTCGGAATGTCTCTACATCAGTTCTTATTGGAGCCAATCACCTGCCATGCATGGAACAGAGACCGTACTCGTAAGTGATGTTTTCATTTACTTTCTCAGCTGCTCTTTTCTCTGTGCTGTCAATTGGTTCACCCTGAAGTGTTCTGGACCACGTTTAAGGAGGATGTGGTCAAATACACAGCACTACACTTAGAACCCAAGAAGCATGCTGCAGTCCTAAATCTGTTTGGATTTGAGACCCTTTTTTTGAAACTTGGACATTTAAGCAAATCCAGTCTTAGTGGGGTCCCAGAAAGTTTCGCCTCTTGGTCTGTACCCCATCAGAACATGTCCTTCTCATACTCTTTAACCTTTTATTTCCCTGCCCCAAGCCCAGCCTTTTCTTTTTATATAGTCTTCTATTTTTATATAGTCTTTATATAGTCTTCTACTGCAGCTGGATTGTTACATTCCAGCTGTGCTGTCTTTCTGTTCAGTGTACTCACAATCATGTTATGGCCATCATTTTTTGATATTACCCTGCAGGGATGGTAGCCCTTGGTTTACAAAACCTATGTAATGCTCTGAAAGTTAAGAGTACAAGCTTTAGACTGGGAAGTTCTGCCAAGTAAAAGGGTATTAAAGAAGCTTTCTGTACTAAGGGACTGTTTCTTTTCTTCTTCAAGAAATTGCCATTAGCCCTAATAATCATGAAGTCCACATTTACAAGAAGAATGGGAGCCAGTGGGTAAAAGCTCACGAGCTGAAGGAACACAATGGCCACATTACAGGTAAGTGAAGAGCAAGCTGTGCAGCAATTTTCCCTGCACCCTTCTTTCCTCAGCCGAGCATCTGAACAGGAAACATGCAGTAAATAGATCTCTTTATATGTAGGCATTCCCTCCTTATGGAGAACCTTGTGGCATTTTCCTGGCCTGCATGCAGGGAGCTGTTGGGACAGCAGTAAATCTTTTTTTAGGGATTCATTTCACCAAGTTAGTGTTGATATATTTTTCCTTTCCCTTTCCTACAGTACTCTGGCTTTAGGTTGGTAAGTGTTTTAAGTTGCCACAGACGCTGATGGAAACAGCCCTTCCCTTTCTCAGTGCTAATGCAGAGAAGTGTTTGTGTAGCATCCTCAGTGAGCAGGAAGAGCAGTTCTTTCAAGCCAGATGCAGGAGGAAAGCTTTAAGAACTGACTTGACTGCAAAGTAAAAAGCAAGACACCAGAAACTTAACTTTGGCCACCTTCTGGAGGAGATTGAATTCCTGATATTTTAACATTTCTTCACTGGTGGCCATAGTTCGGTCTTACAAGATGCTACAGTCCAAAAGATCAAAGCAGTGGAAGGGTGATACAGGAATGGAACAACAAATGCACTACCACAAATACAGTGTGGAAAAGGAAAACAAAAGGTGCTCACCTGTCTCTGAGGATCTGGGCTCACAAGGAAAACTCCACAGGGGAGGGATCTCCAACCAGAGATCCTTTCCCTGTGGCAGTCAGCCCTTAAATGAGATCTAAGAGAGGTGCAGCCAGGCTCCACCCTTTCCTGTCACACAGCTGAATTGCCTTCACCTGTGCTCCCAGAGCTGACCCAGGTCCTTTCCCCAGGTGCTCAGTCAGTGGTTCAGGCCATGACTCAACAGTTCCCATACACAGAGAAAGGACAGTTCTGAGGTACAACTGCATTTGATGTGACCAGCCTTGAACTGAGGGCAGACAGTGAGCACTTGTACTGCAGACCCATCTGTGGATCCACAACAAAAGTGTGAGAGCTTCCACAAGTCAAAAGGTGTTAGTTTTAAAAATGAAATTGTCCTGTTTAGTCCTTTTTGTGCATGTGGTACTTCGATGAGGAACTTTTCCCTCTAAGGAAATGGAAGTAATTAATCAAAGAGCTTGCCCCAGAACAGCAAAATTCCGTCCTCAGCTCTCTAATGGCAGAACTGTCTGCCTAACAGCATTTTGCAGGAACTTCATTCAGTTGATCTGGTTTTTACATTCAGAGAACAACTGTACTTGTTCTTTTGTGAAGAATCATTTGGGTTGAATTTACAAGCGATGTTCCATTCCACCAGAGGCTTTTCTCTACATTTTACTTTTTACCTACTGATGTTAGAGAGAAGCCAAATGTTCATAACTTGGCAAAAGAGCTTGTGCTGCTTTCCAGCATAGCTGATACCTTTGAATACTAAATGCTGCAGTTGTCTTACAGAGTGCACATGAATTGTGATTACACACAGGAGATAGACTTCTCAAACCACTTGTTGCTGACAGGAGGCCACTGCCACTCTAAATTCTCATCATAAGGGCCGAGGTTCTTAGTCCTGCCTTCTGGTTTCTTGAAGATTAGCAGAAAACTTTGCAAGAGGAGTGAATAAAGATCTGAGGCAAGTTCAGAATCAGAATGCTGGTGCTAATGCAAGGGAGATGTGGGAATTACAGAGACAGTAAAGAAGGGCACAGCGATCTGCCTTTCAAAAGCAGTGCAAGATTGACTTGTATCTCTGGTTTCAGATTACCAACCACTTCAGAACTGAGCTTCTTAAGCATAACCCTATTTTGAAGCAGTATATGAACAAAGTGATACAAATTAGTGCAGATACCCTTAATCCTTTTTTTCAGTTTGTGCACTTAGGGGATGTTTTTAATACAGAACATGGGGAAAATAATTGAAGTACAGTTTTGTAAGAGAGTTAAGGATTGAACTATGCATCTCAAAGAAGGATTCTAAAGAAGGGATGAAAAATAACATTGCCAGGAGAGTTTCCAGTTGAGAACAACCTTTGCATAGGAAAGGGAAAGAAGCAATGGCAAGCTTATCAAAGTTTTGATTTGTTGCATTCTGTGATTTTTTGAATTCTGCTTTTGCTTGATAGACTTTCTCATGGCACAGCTTAATAAATAAGCATGCAGTAACCCAAAGGTTTGTAATGGTACATAAGGATTAATCCCTGCTAAGTGACAAAAACTCAACATCTTGTTAGCTGAACATTTAGATCAAACAGATGTTAGATGTTTGTGCTTCAGTATTGCTGGGTTTCTGCTGTCCATAACGAGCCTTGTGTAGAAGTCAGTGATTTGTGGCTGCATTTCAGCCAGCCTGCAGAGCTCCACCTGTTGGTGAGCTGTTAGCTAGCTTGCTCAGTGAGCAGATTCTCTGTTCAGAACCTCAAAGTTTGGGATCTGCAGTTTTGGTGAAGGCTGGATGGAAGAACTGATATCCATAACAGTTTAAAATGGCGCCTGGAGAACAAGGGGAGTGCCAACATGAGACTGATAACTGTCTTTGTGGGAAAGAAGGCTGCAAGACTGTGTTGAATTACTATAAAGCAAATGGGCAATATTGTTAACACGAAGTCTGGATTGCAGGTATTGACTGGGCTCCCAAAAGTGACCGCATTGTGACGTGCGGCGCAGACCGCAACGCCTACGTGTGGAGTCAGAAGGATGGCGTGTGGAAACCAACACTCGTGATCCTGAGAATCAACCGCGCGGCCACCTTTGTCAAATGGTCTCCCTTGGAGAATAAATTTGCTGTAGGAAGCGGAGCTCGGCTTATATCTGTGTGCTACTTTGAGTCTGAAAACGACTGGTGAGCTGTTTGATTTTTGTTTGTACTCTAAGGGCTGCCTGGGGAAGCTTAAAGCCTGGAGTTTGGTGGCAGTAGCTAAGTTACTCTTTGTAACAATGTGATGGAAAGTACAGCGGTCACAGCAGGATGGCAAAGTCTTTGGCCACCGCAAACGGAGTCAAGCCCAAATGCAGTAGCCACAAAAACAAAGGAAGAAAATTTGCTTACCTGTGGAAGGCCTCCAGCAAGAAGAGATCTCCAGCAGGATCCCCTTGCCTTTGCTGCCAGCCCTTAAATGAGGTCTGGGAAGGGGTGGATCCTGGCTCTACCCTTCCAGTCACTCAGATGCATTGCACACACCTGAGCTCCCCTGGGTTGGCCCTGCCTTCCCACCAGGTGCTCAATCACTGCTTCAGGCCCTGACTCAGCATTTCTACACTTAGCATAGCTACACTATTTTACTAATTCTAAAATCTTCTGGCAATAAAGAGGAATAGGCTTCAGCAGTTCTTTCATGGAATTCTACATTTCAGGGAAAAGGTTCTTTCTTTTACCTCTTCACTGTAGTGTAGCACCTAAGGGCCTTTGACTAAGTCTGTTTTCAGGTTATATGTGTTGGCATAGGTATCGTTGACTGCCTTAAACTGAAGTTGCTCTTCTAAAAGCACAAGAATTTCTGCAGAGCAGACACCTCTTTACCACTTGTTTCCTCCTGCCCCACGCTCCTTCCTGACTGAATAAAGAACTTGGTCTTGCATCTTCTGTACTGGATCATTTCTTGTCAACAAAAAATTCAAATCTGTCAGATATCTCCAGGCTGATCCAAGAGCAGACGTTCAAGGTGGTCATTTACCTGTTCTGTATGCTGTCATTTATTCTCACACAGTTCATAGATCTCAGACAGGAATATCACAAATATTTCTACCACTGATATTATCTTTGGAAAGTTGGAGCTTCTGATCTTCAGGAGATCTACATTTGTAGCTATCTGTATTGGAGCTGCATTTTCCCATATCCCCTGTAGGTGATGATAGGTATGTTAGGTATCCATTAGTTTGGGTTGCATTAACATTTGTGAAAACACAGGTGTGTGTTCCCACCATTCTGTGTACAGTATCCATGTGAGGATGCTAAACACAGAGACCATCTGCAAAGTTCACTTTAAAGACTGTTTGGGACTTTTTTGCTTTCCAGTTTATTCAGTTCTTAATGTTTTCTCTGCCTCACTTGTCTGTAGAAGAATCAAAATTCTCCTGTGTCGAAGACAAATAATGTAATGTGATCCTTAGAACTGCTGATGGAAGTAAACTCAAAGAAAAACCACCATCATCCCAAAGGCCATGCAGTGAATAACTGATTTCCCCACTACTTTGTGAACTGTTCAAACAAATTCAATCTGCTGAGACACATTTAAGTTAGTGCTCATGCATTCAACAGTAGGACCACTTTTTACTGTACTTCAGATAACTGAGATACAGACTTTGGCCTTATTGTTGGCAGTTCACCCGTTGATGTGTTGGCTTTTGTAGCTGTTGTACTCTAGAAAAGTTGGAAGAAGCAGGAGAGGAAGTGCACTCAGTGATGTAACAAAATAATGCTGCTCAGCTCTACGCCGTGGCCAAAACTGATTTCTTGTTCACCAGGAGGAAAGAACCAAGCAATTACTGTGCAAAATTCATGTCAAGGAATTCAGTCTGATGTATCATAAACATAAATTAGAAGATGAATTAGATTCAGAAGAAGAGTTGCATATTTAATGTGACTTTGTAGTATTTAAAACTTTGATTAAGATAACAACATGAGGTTCATAGACAGTAAAAATATGCAAGGAAATGGGCACAACCAAAGGCATAAAATATGCAGGGCTTGGGCATAATGTGAGTTTTCTAGCAAAGCTTGTGTTCAGTCATTGATAAGAGGTGATGCTTTTGAGGTGTATTACTTGGGTTTTGAGGAATGGGTAAAATATTTACACAAAAATCTCATCTTTTTTAATGTAGGTGGGTGAGCAAGCACATTAAAAAGCCCATTCGTTCTACTGTCCTCAGCCTGGACTGGCACCCCAACAATGTTCTGCTGGCTGCTGGATCCTGTGACTTCAAGTGCAGGTGGGAGAAAATAAAGCATCTCTGAGTGAGTTTGGCTCACTGGTTCAAGTGAGAAGCAGAAGCATGATGACTGTGTGATTGCTGTCGGAATAGAAGGCAGCTCATCACATAACGATGTTGTTACCAAAATAAAATGCCCAGCTTAAGAGACATTGACTTTGGTGCTGCTGCATGAATGCCTAGGGCTGCTAACATTTATCTCCTGGGGGATTCAACTGAGTTTAATGAGCTGGTGAGTTTCTTTACTAGCAGGGCATGGAAGTGCTGCTGTTATAGGTGTAATGAGTACTGGGCTTTTAGTCTGAAATTAGATTTACAGATGCTATCTGGTAGGAATGTACCACTGCTCATTAGAGTTTCAGAAGCTGTGTCCTAGTGCTGCAGCTTGTCTCACCTTTCTCTTCTCCGAGCCGCTGTTCACCAGGCTGTGCTCACCTGGCCTCATGAGGAATTGATGCACCTGAAACTCAGGGCAGCAAAGCACCATTTTTGCAGAGCAGGCTGATGTTTGAGATGGATGGGTTGTGAAGGCACACCGTGAGGGATGGGTTCTGCAGGTTGCTTTGTGCTGACTTACTGGAGTCACTGCACTGAAGCTTGCATGGGAGCTGCATGCAGTGATTGACTTCAGTTCATATTTTACTTAATCACTCGTCCTTGAATAATAAGAAAGCTTATTTTGTTAATTTCTTTATGTAATTGTGCAATTTTGCAGCTTCAAAATGCATATTGAGAATAACTAAGGAGTGGGAGAGGGGGGAGGGGCCGACCGTGGCGTTCCTGGTTTCGGAATGAAAGACGTGCATCTGAAGTCAATCCTTTGTTACCTTTCTATGTATGCAGAGATGTTAAATGGCAGCTGGGCAAGAGGAGGAGAGTCGTCTCCCCTTCCTGCCTTATCTCCAGTTTTAATTAGATGAACTGTGAGCGTTCGCTTCCGTTCCCAAAATAGTGTGGCGTGAAGGACTCGTTCATCCTCTAGAAGCAGCTGCTGTTCACATGTGGAAATTTTTTCATATGTGTTCATAAAGCATCTTGGGACTGTGATGTTATGTCAGCTGATCTGTGTATGTCCTGTAATTTGGACTTCAACTCTTTTGTCTCTGGGCTTTGCTCAGGAAGAGTGTAGCCTTTGCTTGATGATGACTAAAGATCTCCAGAATTCCACTTCCAGGGAACATGCAATTACACTGCAGTTAAAGATAAGAAACATACGTGGGCTGAAGTATGCATCTGTTCTGATAGGTGGTTCTGGAGAAGACTAGGAAATGGATCTGCTGGAGACACTGCCAGCTAGGAAGCAGCTGAGTTTGGGAAAAAAATGGAGGGCAGAAGAGACTCCAGGTTGATACTCAGCAGTTTTTTGGAGGCTGGATGAGCTCCTCTTGCATTTGTCTTTAGGAATACGTACTTGTATATTATATAGAGGGTTAATAGCATTGGTGATAATTGTATAATCTTTCTGGAACAATGTTGCTATGGGAATGAAAGTCATTTCCCAGTGTTCTTTGAAGGCTGGGGCCTTCAAGCTGAGGTGGTTCTGAGAGGGAGACTTCAGTAAGTGAAAAGATTTTTTTTTGCCAACAGTTCTGTTCAAGGTCTCTTACTACTTAGGAATGATTTTTTTCTGCCTTGTGTCAAAGGCTGCTGCTTTAAACATCTTGTCCTATTTCCATACATTAGGAGAGCCATCCTTTCTGGTGGCTCTATAATATTAAGTTTCTGGGAGGATTATCGTTAAATTATATTTAAACTGATAGAGCTGAGCATAAATTCTTACTTAATTCTCTGAAAATCTGTACCTAAAATAGCTGCAGTTAAACCCTTCTCATTCCAAACGAACAGCTTTATTTGAATGAACTGAACACAGACACTTTTTGAAGTCCACATTCCACACTGACAAGATTAAAAGTAGAACTTTGGATGGTGGTGGTATGGGAAGCAACTTTTCCTTCAATTCACTGTAGAACAATTTCATTTAGTTTGGCTGCAGCCATGAATGTTTGATTGCTGCTTTTCCTTCTTCCTGGAACATCTCTGGCTGTAGTATGGCACCACTCACTTGCTTCTCCTGTTCAATGGACTCCAATCCTGTGTGTGTGACGTGCTGGCAGCTTCCATGGCAACAGTGGGGAGCACCATGCTGTGGCAGGTCTGAATCATGCAGAAGGAATCTGATGAAAGGAGGAGGGCTTCCTATTTAAACATATCTTGAAAATTGAAGTGCTGGGAAAAAAAACAAAACCAACAAAAAAACCCAACCAACCAACATAAGAACACTGTGGTATTTTGTGCTTTCAAGGCATTCCTTCCATGAGGAGCCAGATTGAGGTGGTTCAGAGCCCCTGTGCTGGGAGCTGAACATCCATTTTCTTTCTTTGAAATCCTGCTAAACAGTGAACGTTCTTAAGAAGTGGGTGGTTTTCTATTGGTCTGTGTGAGAACATAATTATTATGTGTGGTAGCTCTGGGTTTTTCTCTAGCTGGAGAAATTGACTCTGAGAGCTAACAGCACTGCAGAGGGATGAAAGGGAAATCAGCACAGCAAAATTGTCAGGACGTTGTGTGTTTTTGTGCCATCTTCTGGAAACAAGTGGATTAGAAAAGAGAAGCATCTGTGAAAAAGCAATCTGCATTACACCCTGCTGCTGTTGCTTTCTTCTGTGTACTGAAACTTCCCAGCCTGTGTGGATTACTGTTAAAAGACACTGTACTACTTTATTTTGGGAGAGTTAGAAAGCATCCAGTTGTTTCCCATGTGAAATGTGTGTGCAGCTGCCAGCTGTTTCTTTTTTAATGTCTTTGTTCATGTAGAAATCTTCTGTTTGCAGGGTGTTTTCTGCTTACATCAAGGAAGTGGATGAGAAGCCTGCCAGTACACCGTGGGGCTCCAAAATGCCTTTTGGGCAGCTGATGTCAGAATTTGGGGGTGCTGGCAGTGGCGGATGGGTGCACAGTGTCAGCTTTTCTGCCAGTGGTAACCGCCTCGCCTGGGTCAGCCATGACAGCACTGTGTCAGTTGCTGATGCTTCAAAAAATATGATGTAAGTCTGCTCTTACTGTTAACTGTTCTGTGTTGGACATTAGAAGGAAGCAGTGTGTGCAGTGTTGTGCTTGCAGCAGCAAGAGGAGAGCTGGGACTCCTGTTTCCACTTTACTGCATGTCATAGCAGCCTCTTTGAGGCCTACATAAATAAGGTAGACTCCTACAATTCTATATTATGTATAATTCAAGTTGCTTTTAAGACATCTTCAGTGTGGGTACAATCACTTGCTTCCAGTCCATCAAAGTATTTAATTAACAGCTCCTCCTTGATCTTAAGAACTTCTCAGTCTCCATGGTTTTCTAACTGAGGAAGAGACTGTGTGTGCATTTTGCTGGCACGGGTGGATCATCCAGGTACTGCTGTGCTCAGCTTTGAGTTTTGATTCTGATGGCCTTAGCTGTGTAAGTAACTGGCTAAGGATATCACTAAGTATAGATGGCTCTACAATTCCTTTCTCATTTATTACAAAAATCACAAAAACTGACCTAATTTAACACCCAGACTTTTTCCTTCCAAAGAGCTGATGCTGAGGACTGAAACATCAAGTGGTTTTATACTGTAGATCCAACTAATAGCCTCTTGAATTTGAACCTTTTTTGGGGGGCGGAGGGGAATTATTACGGATTTCAGCCTTCTGGTGTCACCTTGGGACAGCTGAGCTCCACTGAATTGTATTCCAGTAATGCTTGTCTGGGAATTGTCTCTTTGTTTTTTGCTGGAACCAAAGATGAGAGGTTTCACTGAAGTCCTTAACAAATACTCTTGTGTTCAGGGTTTCGCAGCTGAAAACAGAATTCCTTCCACTCCTGAGCGTGTCATTTGTCTCTGAGAACAGCGTGGTGGCAGCTGTAAGTGTCTTTATTTTCTCCTTGTAGAGTGTTGTAGTGTTTTGGAGAGTGAGAAAAGCACCATGAGTTGACAAGTTAGCGATAAGCAAGATCTCCATGGTGTCGAGCGTTACGTTTCTGCAATTAACAACAGCAGAACAAGAGAAGCTCTGGGTCTTCACATGCTCTCCCGGTGTGTGGTTGCAGGGCCACGATTGCTGCCCCATGCTTTTTAACTGTGATGAGCGTGGCTTGCTGAGCTTCGTTTCGAAACTGGACATTCCAAAACAGAGCATCCAGCGCAACATCTCTGCCATGGAGCGCTTCCGAAACATGGATAAAAGAGCCACCACAGAGGATCGTAACACTACCCTGGAGACTCTGCACCAGAACAGTATAACGTGAGTGTCTTGGCTGTCGAGGTGAGGGCGAGCAGGGCTCCTCATCACTTTGGTTTCACAGGATGAACCACAAACCTTGAGGGCTCAGATTTGCCACGCCGGATGGGTGTAGCTGGTATCCTGCATCCATTCCAGCCTTTCAGTAACACCTGTGTGTTTCTGGGAATTGTGGAAGCTGGTAAAGTTAATTATTAACACTGCATGCATGCTATTCCTGTTAGCTCGTGTTTAATGTGTTCTGCAACTTGGATGCAGTTTATCTTATCAAATATGTGAAGAATTCACAAGAGGTTGGTAGTACTGCAAAGCACAGTTAGGAGAATTCACCTGGAACAGGAATTCACATCTCAGCTTCTTACTTCTGGTGTTACTTCTCTATAAATTTATTCATCAAAAAGGATCGATTCAAGCTAATTGAGTAAAATACTCTTATATCTTAAAAGTGTGTGAGCCTAGAAGATGCAGCATTCCTGAAGCAAACTGTCTTTATCCGAGGAAAATGTTTAGTCTTCAGCCACTGACTGATAAGGGCTTTCAGCATCCTCTCTCTGCTTATTGTCCTGAAGCACCGTGCCAAAAATGTAGCATAAGCTCTGCTATACTGACGTCTCCCTTTGGAAGAGTAGCAGTTGATTTCAGCCCCAGCTTTCTGGCTCTCTGGGGTGGGTGTCTGCCTTACGGCTCTCGCTCTCTGCTTGCAGCCAGGTGTCCATTTATGAGGTGGACAAACGGGACTGTCGGAAGTTCTGCACCACGGGCATCGATGGAGCGATGACCATCTGGGACTTCAAGGTATGCTCCTGCTGCTGCCTTTGTGGGAACTGCTTGCAGTGATTCCTTTTTTCAGTCTCTAGCATCAGTTTCTGGGGCGCAGCCCTAGTTTGAGTTTTGCTAGCAGGAAATAGGAAATCCAGGCTGGGATACCAGGAGCATTAGTGAACTCCGTGAGCAAGGCAGAGCCAGGACCCAGCTTAAATGCAAAGATGTTTTGCTTAGTAGATGGTACTGATCCAGACTTATTTTTTTAATGAATTGCTTGCTGTACCTGCAGTCATCCCACGTGTTCTTTGCTTCTCCAGCCTCTGCTTAGCCACAGTGGGGCTGTAGAACAGCTTTTAATATGACGAGGCTCAGTGTCTCTCCTTGTTCCCATCCCTTTGGACTCTGCTCACTGTCTTTCTGCAGAAGATGCTCCTGCCATCTCTTAATAAACTCATCAGGGTAGTACATAGTTACCTCAAACAATTAAAAAGTACAGTAAGCACTGTATTGAAAACCTCCAACACTGGCTTTTAGGACAGTCGTTACTTACATTGTATCATGTCAGAATGCTTTGATGGGGGTAGAGGCCAAAGGAGAAACTGAGGTCATGTGTGAAATGTTTTAATGCTGCTTCAGCAGGGAGGGGGTGGAGCTGTTGGTCCACGTGTGAGAGTTGGAAATGAATGCTTTTAGTGCTGCCTGGCTCCTGAATCAGAGTCATCTCAAGCCTTGTCTATGGCTCCTTCCTCCTTAACATCAGCCTTTACGAGGAGTTGTTTAACACTGCTTTCTCAGCACGTTGTCATTACGGTTTTCTCTCTTCCAAGACCTTGGAGTCCTCCATTCAGGGTCTACGAATCATGTAAAGATGGATTGCCAGCATCTAGCAGGACAAACTGCTGACAGAACGCAGCTCCCACGTCTGCACAAACCTGAGGAGGGAGGACAAAGGTGGAATGCTTGGAAACACTGAGAAAGAACGGCTTGGCAGATTTTCTTTTGAATCTAAATTTGGTGAATTGTGTTGGTTTCAAAATCAGCTGTGATTGTTTTTTGTTTTTTTTTTATTTTTATTTTTTGGTTGGTTGTTTCATTCCATTCTTTACCAAAGCTGCTCCTTAAGTAGTTTATTGCAGGAAGTTATGAATCACTAACTTAAAAGGGGAATTTTATGTAAATTGTCTGCTAGAAATAATAATAATAATAAAAAAAAAAGAAAAACAGATCCTTTGTGTTTTGGTGCCCATTAAGAGTGATTAAAAAGAGGATTTTGTAAGAATGATTGAAAGAAGAGAGCATAAAATCCTGACCTGGTGTTTTATGGCCTCAGAACAGGAAGAGTTCATCTTAACTGTGCTGCTTGAAGTTGGCAGATGAAGACCTGGAGCTGTGATGGTCTGGATGTGAAGACTGAGCTGGGCTTCATTCGAGGGCTGATCCTTTGAGGTGATGATGTTGGAGGAAGAATAGTTCTGTCCTGCTGACTCTGAGTTCTGTCTGCCTGGCAAATTAACCCGAATGCCTTTTCCATTGTAGTGGGTCATAGTTGTAGATGACCAGAATTATCTGTGGTTGCCTTTTGGGATTTGTACAAAGCCTTTTCACAGCACAGGGTGCAGTGTGGAAGGTGACGTGTGGACAGGAAGGCAAAAATCCAGATCTTGGGGACAGCAAATGAAAAGCAAATCACTTGGTGAGCCTGTGACATTACACAGGTCTGCATGTCGTGTGGGAGCTGAGTGCTCAGCCCATGGAATTCTGTGTGGTGACCAGTGGAGTAACAAAGCACATTAACAGGAGTAACAGCAAACACTGTGCTGCACTGATCCTTTGTCTCCAGGTGAGCCATCTGAAGTGCAGTTCTGAGCCTGGGCAGCGTGCTGAGGCCTTTGCACATAACTCCCTTTATTCATATGCTCTAATTAAGGCTCACTGTACCACTGCCTGGAGCTTGGTGCAGGCTGTGCTCGGGAGGGGGATTTTCTGGCTCGAGGCATTGCTTTATAAGGTCTGAGACCTTGTCACTTCTGTCGAAAATGCAGAAGTGCGTTAAAAAAGCCCAGCAACCCAGTGAGTAAATGTCACCACTTCCTCTGGAACAAGAGTGCTGCATCATCCCCTGCTCACAGCTCAGCTCTGAGAGACTGAGAAGGAAGGGCAGAACGCAGAGCTGGCAACTGTTCCAAAAGCAAACTTTGTGCCTTATGGGGGTGCATCATTTTCAGGTGCAATGTTTGTTGCATGCAGAGCACTTCTTGTCAGTTCCTTTTGCTTTTCTTTCGTCTTCCACCTTTTCCCCTGGCAGCCAAGCATAGCTTTGCAATTTCCTCTCCCTTATAAATGTAGACTAACTGCTTACTCAGCTCGCAGCCCGGTGATTGCTGTGTGCAGTGACTTGGGTGGCACTGGGTTTATCAGCTAGAATGGAGTTTAATGTCTTGTGGATCAAAGTGATGCTGCCAGCCGTGGAGGATTAACAGAGGAGCCTGGCTTTGGCTTTGTTCGTCTCTGCAGACACATTTCTTCTGAAGTTGCTTTTGAAAGTGTGGTGTTTAATAAGAAATATCTACATTCTGAAATACGTGGCACAAACAACATAAAAGGAGGGAGGAAAAAAGCATCTACTGAGAGAGTGGAGAAAATGGACCTCTAAATGTTGCCTTGTTCTGCATGAAAGAGCCTGAGAAAGCAAAAGGAGCGTTTGCTCCATGCAGTGCACTGGCATGGGATGCAACTGCCCTGGGTTCCTGAGAGAGAAACGTGTGCACCAGCAATCAGATCAAAACCAGGCTGGAGATACTGATGTCAAAGAAGGACAGAGCGAGGGGAAGATAAACAACCACCACTCAAAGAAAAACGGAGCTCAAATCTGCACCGTGTGCAGGTGGGGGGAGCCGTGCACCTCCAGCACTGACAGCTGATGCCTCCTGTATCGGTGCACTGAGGTTCATCTCCAGCCTTTCTCAGAGCCCCCAAGCTCTCTGAGAGCAGCAATGGGTGCGGGAGGAACTTTCCCTGTAAGGAAATGAAGGGAAAGCAGCCAGGGAATTGATCCAGGCCATGAGCTGGGTTGGTCCATCACCCCGGCACTGGGTTCCTTCTCCATGGGCAGCTGAGACCTGCAGAAACCCACGCAGTGGGTGCTCAGTGCTTCCAGCAGGCAGAGTACGGATACCCACAAGGGCAGCTCCAGCCCTCCTGCAGCAGGGAAACCCACAGGACCTTATTCTCCATGGGCACGGCTGTGATCAGCACGAGGGGTGATGCATCCTTCTGTGCAGACATCACCCTGCTCGCTGCCTTGAAACCGAAGCCCTCCTGGCGCTTGCCATCAGGAGCTGCGCTTCTGCAGGGAGAGGGATGCAAACCAGATGGCTGCGAAGCAGGAGGAAGAAGGAGGGACGCATGGGGTGAGCGTGGGCTCGGCGGGATGCGAAAGCAGCAGGCGTCCCTGCTCAGCTCCGGGCACAGCGGGGTCCCACGGCCACGGAGGCGGCGCTGCCCCACGGATGGGCCCCGCTTTGCTGGTGCTTCCCGGTGCTGGGAGGCCTGCTGCCGGCAGCACGCGAGGGCAGGGCGGCTGCCGAGCTGCTCTGCGCTCCCCCAACGCCCACGTAAGGAAGTGGTTGCATTTCTCAGAGAGGAAAAGGGAAGTGGAGCTGCCTCGGCGGGGCAGCCAGCAACTCTCAGCGCTCACTGCGCTCTGCCCGGGCTTGGCTGTTCGTGTCGACTGCCCAGAGTCCACGAACTGCCCTGCCCTGCTCTGCCAGGTAAGGAGTGGGAGAGCGGGCTGTGGGGCGTTCAGCTCCCCGCTGCCAAAAGCTGGGAAGGGGCAAAAGCCCGTTGGGATGGGGTTTGGGATGGAGGTGGGCTCACTGCTTTGTCGCTGTGTTTGGGGTCCTTATTTCCACGCCTGGGTGTTGCTCTCGTGGTCCTGAGGCTGAAGAGCTGCAGGCGATGCCCAGGGCTGTGGTGCCACGGAGCTGGAGCTGTGGGCCGTCTCCTCGGGGCACTGCTCTGTATGAGGAAGAGGTCAGGGCTGCCCCGTGCTCTTAGGGGTGGTGATGGGCCACCCTTCCCAAGGGCCACGCTGACTCTAGGTGCACCTGCACCAACACAGGGGTGCAGTGGGGATGGTGTCCCCTGCGTCAGGTTGGTGACAGCCCCCAGCACCACGGGGAGCAGGAGGGCACGCCGGGCTCTGAGCTTTGGCCACAGCGGTGGATGGAGGCTTTGGGGTGACAGAGATGTCCCGGGGGGGTCTCAGCTCTGATGGCTGCACAGAAGGCGCAGCACAAGTGAACCCAGCACTGCTCCACTCAGCCCCCGCCTGGGTTCGGTTATCTGGGTTCGGTTATCCCCTCTGAGCTCCCATGGCTCTGAGCTCAGGGCTGGGGGTGGAGATAAGCGAGCAGCCCCGGCCCCACTCCCACCTACTTCTCCCAAACCCCTCTCCCTTCTTTCAGACCCTCAGCACAGGGCCAGGGGCTGAGCGGTGCCTCGGTGCCCTCCCTGCAGCGCTGTGCCCGGGGCAGCAGCAGCGTGAGGGCTGCAGGCAGACAGAACGGAGCACGCAGTGCTGACCGCTCCCAATGCAGCCAAAAAAGTTCTTTTTTTTTTGGTGTTGTTTGTACCGAACGCTTCCGCTCCCGCTTTGACGGCTGCGACAGAGCCCTTCCCCCCGGGGTGGCGGTGAGCACCGAGCGTGGGGAGGGAAAGCAAACAGCTCCCAGCTCCCAACCCGACCCCAAAAAGCACCGCCGCTGCCCCGCGGCGCATTTCGTGGCCCAGAATTGTCTGAGCAGGAGATCGATGCCGCTCACCCCGCTGGCGGTGGCCGCAGCGGTACCCACAGCGCGCACTGTTCCGCTCCACATCTCTGCAGTCCATCCCCACGCATCGATTTTACCCCGCGCTGCCAATCGTGGGGTCACAGCATGCTGGGCTTGGAAGGGACCTCAAAGCCCCCCCAATCTCACCCCCGGCCGTGGGCTGCTTGCCCCTCACCGGCTCAGGCTGCCCGGGGCCTTCAATCCATTCCTCCCCCAGCCCCACACCCGCAGGACTGTGCTGGGCACCCGCTCCCTTTCCAGCTCCGCGGTGCCGCCCCGTCCCGCAGCGCTCTGGCAGCAGCAGGGGAAGGGATTACTCATGGATGGGATGGAGGCGTCTCCGCCGCCAGGCTTTGGCTCTTCCTAAATGAGAGCTGGGAAGGAGCGAGCCCTGGGCGCCTCCGGCCCCGCATGGTTTGTAGGGACAGCTGGAGGGAGGGGATGTGCCTTTGGGGGTGCGATGGGTGGTGGTGGCTGAGGGGTCCTGGGACACCCACCCAGGGCCGGGGTGTCGACGTGGGTAGGAAGTCCCTGGAAGCCGTCCCACGGCAGCTTCCTGCATCGGGGTGCTATTGGTGCACTCACGGCTTCCTCCTGCCTCTCCCTGCCCCAGGGCTGGGGGGGATCAGGGTGGGCACGGATGGTGCTCTTGGGACGTGGCACCCATTGGGATGTGGCACACGGCTGTGGGGTGCTCAGTGTGGGGTGCCTGGCCCTGAGGCAGCACCGTCCCCTCCAACATCTCACCCCAAATCTGAGCTCCTCAGAACAGTCATCAGCTTCACTGGGGCAGGCTCTGAGCTCGGAGCCCCCAGGGATACCAACAAGGGATTTGTGGAGATGGAAAAGGGGTCCTCCATGGCGTTTTTGTCCCCACAGCCACGTGTCCCAACAACGTTCTCATCCTCCCAGCCCGCACACCATGGCCTACCACAGCTTCCTGCTGGAGCCCATCAGCTGCCATGCCTGGAATAAGGACCGGACCCGTAAGTACTGAGTCCCAAAACCCTGTGGTCCTGCCATAGAGCTCAGTTTGGGGCAGTGGGTGTTGCCGTGCAGGTGGGTTTTGGGGTCAGCTTAGGATATGTCCCATTTCCTTGCTCACACCCCCTCAGTCCCACTGCAGGGGGAGGGAGCGGAGCAGAGCCGGTGATTCATGGCTGATGGCATTTCCCGGCCACGTATGGGGGATGTGGGAGAGAACAAAAAGGGCTTTCTGTGATGGGGCCGCTGTGCAGGGCAGGATGGGGCCAGCGGGCGCCAAACACCCACAGCCATCCCAACCCATCCCTCCCAGCAGAGCCCTGGGACTGGGGCACAGGGGATTTGAGCTGTGGGGTTTGGGGGTTTGCCCTTTCTGCCAAGCACCGTTTGCAGCAGAGCCCAGCACGAGGATGGCTCCCTCCTGTGCCCTCGGGAGCCTGGGCATGGGAAGGGCTGTGTGTGTGACAGAGATGCATTGAGCCTTGGCTGACCCTGCAAGTGTGGGGTCATCAGAATTGCTTTCACCCCACAGAGATCGCGCTGTGCCCCAATAACCACGAGGTGCACATCTACCGCAAGGACGGGGCCAAGTGGAGCAAGGTGCACGAGCTGAAGGAGCACAACGGGCAGGTGACAGGTGAGTGCCTGGGGATGTAGGTGGCTGTGCCCTGAGGTCGGTCCCAACCCCACTCGGTGACACTGGTGGCCTCGGGGCAGGGGTTGTAGGGGAAAGAGCGGGTTGTGTCCAGTGTTCCTGGTCCTAATTCAGTGTGTCGGGAGGCACCCAGGGATGGGATGAGAAGGTTGTAGAAGGGTTGGGACTGATTGGATGGGGGGAGTATAGCAGAGAAGGACTCGGGGGCAGAGGGCAGCCACATCTCCACCTTCAGATGGCCCCCATCCCCTCGTGCCCTGTCCCCGTCCGCACGGCTTCCCCCACATCACTGCCCACCCCCCTCTGCCTTCCAGGCATTGACTGGGCTCCTGAGAGCAACCGGCTGGTGACGTGCGGGACCGACCGCAATGCCTACGTGTGGACCCTGAAGGGCAACGTCTGGAAACCCACCCTGGTCATCCTGAGGATCAACAGGGCCGCCCGCTGCGTTAAATGGTCCCCCAAGGAGAACAAGTTTGCTGTGGGCAGCGGCTCCCGGCTCATCTCCATCTGCTACTTCGAGCAGGAGAATGACTGGTGAGCGGCCTTGGGGCCACCAGTCTGCAGTGGGTGGGGATGGATGGAGAGGTGGAGGTGGGGGAGAGGGTGGAGGGGAGGTGGATGGATGATGGACTGGAGGTAGAGGTGAGATAGGGGAGTCAGAGAGGAGATGGAAGAAGAGGCAGAGGAGGAGCCTGATGGAGAGGTGGAGAGAGGTGCTGCAGGACCCAACAGCTGGGGAAGCAGCACTGTCCCCATGGCCTGGCGGCTGACACAGGCTGGTAGCCAAGGGCAGTTCGTGGAGGCCCCAGCCACTCCCAGACAGCGGTCTGAGAGCCTTGCAGCGTGCCTGGGGGCTCTGGGGGTACCGACACTCCTCTCCCTGCAGGTGGGTGTGCAAGCACATCAAGAAGCCCATCCGCTCCACGGTGCTCAGCCTGGACTGGCATCCCAACAACGTGCTGCTGGCCGCCGGCTCCTGCGACTTCAAGTGCCGGTGAGGGAAAAGGGGGAACCCCAGGGGTAACACAGGGCTGCATGGGGCAAGCAGCGATGGAGCTTGCTCCATGGTGTCTCCTCCTTCCCAGGATCTTCTCAGCCTACATCAAGGAGGTGGAGGAGCGGCCCAGCCCCACGCCATGGGGCTCCAAGATGCCCTTTGGGGAGCTGATGTTTGAGTCGAGCAGCAGCTGTGGGTGGGTGCACAGCATCTGCTTCTCAGCCAGCGGCAACCGTGTGGCCTGGGTGAGCCACGACAGCACCCTCTGCCTCGCCGATGCCAACAAGAAGATGGCGTAAGCAGGGCTGGGGCTGCAGGGAGGATTTGGGGGGAACCTGGGAAAGCTTTTGGGATGGGGTGAGCTACGCAGTGATTTGGTGTGGCTGCCCAGGTTTGGGAGGGCAGCTGCTTTTCTGTGGCCTGGACGGTCCCCAAAATGATGCAAGGGTGGAGCTGGGATGGAGCTGGGGTGGGGGTGAAAGGCTGAGTGGAGCTGGGTGCAGGAGGCACAGCCTCTCCTTGCAGCATCACAGCCCCACTCCCACGTCATGAGCTGCGCCGTGCTCAGCAGGGCCTCAGCTCACTGCTCATGCTTTGTCCCTCCCTTTCAGCGTTGCCTCCCTGTGCACTGAGACCCTTCCCCTCCTGGCCGTCACCTTCATCACTGAGAGCAGCCTGGTGGCTGCGGTGAGTTGGGCTGGGCTGAGGGTGGGCACCACACTGGGTGATTCTGAGCAGGACCACCACTTCCCCCCCAGGGCCACGACTGCTACCCCATGCTGTTCACCTATGAAGAGGGCCCGGGCACGCTGAGCTTTGGGGGGAAGCTGGACGTCCCCAAGCAGAGCTCCCAGCGTGGCCTCACTGCCCGCGAGCGCTTCCAGAACCTGGATAAGAAGGCGAGCTCTGACACGGCCAACGCTGCTCTGGATACAGTGCACAAGAACAGCATCAGGTGCTAAAAGGGTGTCCGGGGCACATGGGGGGGTCTGGGGCTGCAGTCTGACCTCCCACCCCTGTGCTCCACAGCCAGATCTCCGTGCTGGCAGGGGGCAAAGCCAACTGCTCACAGTTCTGCACCACGGGGATGGACGGCGGCATGAGTATCTGGGATGTCAAGGTGAGGCCCTCCCGAGCCCCCCGACCACATCAGTCCCTCCTTAGCCCCAGCTCAGTGTAGTCAATGCCCAGAACGATGCTCATCCTGCCCTGGGGTCCCCCAGTCTGGGGTCTGCACTGCTCTGCTCACCTTGGGAAGTAAAAAAGCAGTCGGTGAACAATTTCTGTTTCAGAGCCTGGAGTCGGCGCTGAAGGATCTCAGGATCAAATGAAGGACACAGCCAGGAGGTCCCGGCTGCAGCTGCCCCTGCTCTGCTGCTCCACTGCTGCACCCCTTTGCCCCACGCTCCCGGCTGCCAGCCAGCCTCGGGCTGTTCTGACACAGAGATAAAGGTGGCTGTTTTTTGATTCCTTTTTTACTGTTTTTGTTACCATCCTAACCGATGCTGGTCATACATCGCTTTATGAACTCAATAATAAAGTAGAGATTTTCCCATGTAAACTCAGTATTTTTCTTCTTTTTTTTTCTTTTTTCTTTTTTTTTTTTTTAAAGCATTTTAATGTGAACACGTGTGATTACAGCATGTTGGCAGGGTTTAATTGCATGGGCTCAGGTTAACACAGCTCCTGGCAGCGCTCCTCCATGCGAAGCAGCCCTTGCACTGACCACAACCCCAGGAGGGATCCTTGCTGGCAGCACTGGGATGATGACTTTCGAGTCACCCCGTGATTCTGAGCTCTGGTCCATTCTCTCATAGTGGAGCTGCATTCTAGGAAATCCAGGAAGAGATGCTGACGTGTGACCCACCAGCGCACCTGAACCAGCCCCCCTTTCTCCCATGCGTGGCCCCAGCCACTTCCTTTTGCTCCAAGGCTCACCCCGAATTTCCACCTGACCCTCTGGCTCCACCTCAGTTCTTGATAAAGCTGAGAATTGCTGGGGTCCCAACCACAAGGCACCAGATTGCAGCACCTCCTGCCAGCCCCACGCTGTGGCACAGCCCAGCTGACAGGGCAACAGCACAGCGACGGCTTTCTGACACACTGAGCTCAACAGCAGCCTGAAGGTAACCTTTTTCTCCTCTCTGCTAACCAGATTGTGCAAGATGTCCATCAGAGAACAGCAAGAAAGCTTTTTGCCTTCAGGCTGCAGCTGCTGTTAGGGCTCCTGAACCCTGAGCCAAACCCAACATCGTAAACAGCAGAGAGAAGCAGCAAGGCAGCAGACACAAAAATCACTGCGACACCACACTGCTGCTGCACTGCGTGTTCCAGCAGTTCACTTACACGAGGCAATTCTTAATTTACATTTTAATCAGCCAAATATACAAGTTCTGTTGTTTTTCCTTTTTTTTTCTTTCATTAACTTCATCAAGGTGGGTTTGGTTTTTTTCCATCTGGGTCTGATATATTTCATGATATATTTTTGTCTTCCTTTAAACAAAGGATAACGTGGTTAAAAACTGGCACTATCCCTAATCAGGTGAAGGAAAAAAAAAAAAATAATGAAGAGGAGGGAAAAGGGGGAGACTGGCTGTGAGAAAGGAGGGGTGAAAATGGGAAGGAACAGAACGCTCCAGATGTCCATGAAGTCAGGCTCCCAGATTACACTGCAACAGCCTGCAGTACAAGTTGAAGGGCCGTCTGCCCAAAAGAATTCCACACATACGTTATCCTTTGGGTTTCCATGAGCAAGTCAAAGCTCCCCACCCCGCGTGCCCCACCCCACAATGACCCCACCATCTATTTTCTTGCAATCTAATGTTTGAAGCATCTCCCCTCCCACACAGCTCCCTCCCACCCTGCTCCCCCCCCTCCCACTCCCCCCAATCCCCCTGGTCTATGAGTTCTTAAACCTAAAAACAGCAAAAACATTCAGGTTTTCAAACTGTTACAGAGAATTGCTGTTCAGCACAGTTTTGCACCGAGGATAGCAGCTGCCCCTAACCCCAAATGGAAATTGTGCCAGGATGAAGACAAAACACGTTGTCAGTGTCTCTTGGAGGTGAAGGTGACTTCGATGCCGCAGCACACCCTACGTGGCACCTATGGTATGCAACACGACAGAGGTCCTGGCAGGCACCAGGCACGGTTCCCTGGCGTTTCCTCCTCTTGCATGTCCTGTGCTTACTTGTTAAGGGACAGTGACTGCAGTCTTTTACCTGCCATGGCCGCTTCATCTTTTGCTGCAGGAGGAAAAGAACAGAGGTGTCATCGTTTCACAGTGCACGACAGGGAGTGCTGGTAGCCTTATAGCTGCAGAGATTGAAATCTTGCTACCTACACCGAAATAACCGAGGAAATAACTCTGACCCTCCCCACTCATCTGTGGTAGGGTCCCTCCAGGCTTCCAGGAGCAGCCCTCCCTACACCTTCCTTATGTTCTGTGCCTCTCTTCAGGCTGCTGCAAATTACCCTGATTCTGCTGCATAAATTTCCCTGTGGAAGTCACTAAGAACACATTCATTAGAGTTCTGTCTCACGTTTATCAGAGCCAAAGAGGAAATCCAGGCAGGGGAAGACTGTTGCAAATTTCCTGTGCAGTTTGTATCCCCAGCAGGCAATGCAGATAAATCACACCCAGCACAAGGAACTCAATAAATCCCCAAATACCAGCAAGCACTGCCTGGGAGGCTGAGCTTGCAGATACAGATGTCAGAGCAGTTCCCTTCTGTCCCTGCCTTCTCCCACTTCAGACATCCTATGGCTTTATAGGAATGAAACAGCCAAGCCTGGCTTTGATGAACAGAGCTGCAATGACACTCAGCAACACCATGCAGGAGGTGAGGGATTACAGCACAGATATCAGAAATCGTGCCTCGAGGCAGCACAGCTATTGCAAAAGAGAAGTAAGAGGATGTGATTAATTACTCCCCAACCTTTTCTTTCTTCTTCTTTCTTCCTGGCAGCTTCTTCCCTTTGCTTCCGAATGATGGCTAGTCGGGCAAGATCTGCCTTGGCTTGCTCTGTTTTACCAGCTAGGTGCATTTTCATGTATCTTTCTTTTGCCTTTTGTTTCTCTATTTCCTCTCTGTTTGAGTGAAACACAGCAGTTGTTAGAATATGCAGGGAAGCATGCAGGTGCAGATGTACTCTAAGGGAGGCTTTCTGACTGGGATGGAAGGCGAGTGCAGAGACAGACTGCCTACCAAGGCTGTGGGACCCCACCACCACTTTTCAAGCACAAGTTGTGCCTGCTGTGGTGTTTGATGAGAGATGGAAAGAAGCAGAAGGTTTTGTACCTTCAGCTACATCAGAGCACTGAGACACAATGAGGTCAAAGGAATTACCCCCAGACTGCACAGCATTATAACATTTTTCCACACCTCGAGGTAGTTCTGCTGAGGCCTATCCCAAATAATCCATCTTAAACAACCTATTTAAGACAAGCAACATTACATTTTTCACCCTGAAATTCTCGAGTGCTAAATTAAACTACAAGATCACACTTGGGCTTCTCATCTTATTCACCAGCTCAAACAAAAATCGCACTGTGACCTCGGGAACCTGGGAGATCAGCACCTGTCATTGGGGCACCTTCTGCAGCTGGGTGAAAAACGACCCAAGTGTGACCTCAGGTTAATGAATTTTAGTTACATCACATTTTGTGGCATAAAACTTCAGGCAAGAAATGGACTGCATCCACTTCACAGCAACCAAACTCACTCAGCACAAGCGGCTGAGCTGCCTGCCTTCAGGATGGACACAGTGGTGACACAGAACAGGCAGCTTCTTTGTAAGGAGAGGCAGCTGGAGTGGCAGTGAGTCCAGCCTGTCTGCTGCTGCAGGAAAAACTCACCTCTCTCGCCGTGAGAGCTCCTTGGGTCCATCCAGGTCCAGCTGAGTTACTTTTTTGGTTGTCTGAATTACACGGTTGGGATTCTCTATGTCTATCAACCCTTCCACTCCTTTGCGCTTTTGCTAAGATTCAAGAAAAAGAAGGTGGTTAAGAAACTCAAAGAAACCCAGAATTATCTTGCACTGGAACTCACCAGATACACTGCAACACACCCCAGAAGTAGCATTCAAAGGGCCTTCACTGCCAAACAGAAACCAAGATTTATGCTGCCAGGTATCTTTAGTCTCTTTTGAAATCATCTCACCTTTGCATTTTACTTACAGAATACACAAATGGTCACTTTCAGAACAAAATGCAGTCAAGAAAGTTTTTCTGGCTTCTAACAATGGCTCTTCCATAAAAGATTTACCACAGATGGCTCTCAAACAGAACTCCAGTTCAAGAACATGCATCTATCTCACACCCCAAGAAACCAAACAGTGAAAATGCATTAAGTGTCCTGAGAATCACCTGATAATCTTCGTCATCTTCATCGCTCTCATCTGAATCTAAAGACTTCTTGTCCTTTTTCGGGTCCCCCGTTGCTCCTTCACCTTCTTCTTGCTCCTCTTCTTCCTACAGAACCCCATGAAACGAGATACAACGTGTCAATACAAAGCCCAGATCCCACTGTGACTTTTAACTGAACCTCAGTTTTGGAGGAGTGGCACACAGCTTTGGGAACACTGGTGCTCCAGACGTGGCCCTTCCAACACCAGGGCTGCCTTGCTTGCTCTTGCAGCATGAGAACTGCTTCTCAGCACAGCATCACCTGCCCCAGCAGATCTCTAAACAGCTCTGCTCTTCTCCCCATGCACCAGACTGGAAAGTTGTTGGAAGACAGAAGAGGCTCTTTGCTTCCCCCAGACGAAGAATAATTTTGGCCTGGGTTTCCAGTGAACAGCACCTCAAGGACTGGAATCTGCAGGGATGGAGCTTAGAGTTGCACTAGATAAAAACTCCAGGGAAGAGCAAATGGCCAGCCAGCAGCCAAAAGAGTGTTACCCAAAGAAGGCAGCCTCTTTAGCACGGCATTTACTAAGCAGAATCTAGGAATTAATTTGTAAATCACTAGAAGATAAGATTAGAAGAACCAACAAGGGTGTGAATGGCTTGCTTTACCATTACCAAACATCCCTCAACAGAGGGACTGCCAAAGCAGATCAACTCCAGGCACAAAGAGGAGTAATTCTGTAAAGTTTTTATAAGCTTCTGCCAATGAAACTGGGCTAGATGTAACCATCGTTGCATGGTATGGATGATCACAAAGAAAACAGCAAGAAACCCTTCTCATAAAGCACTGCTCTGAGGGTTTTTTATTTGCAATAAGACAGACACCTCATGGGGGTTCCTGCAGGCAGCTGGTTCTGTTCTGTTCCCAGTTGGCTTTTTTGTTAATAGCTTGGAAACAGAGAAGTTAGTGAACTTAAAGTTGTGAATGACACAGTATGAGCAGGAGCTGGAATCATTCTAGAAACAGGGCCAGAATGATAAGTGACTTCTGTAGCTGGAAAGATGGCATGAAACCAAGAGGATGCAATCAGAAAACAAACCAAGAGGAGCTGTGCTTTGGAAGAAGACATCAAAGTTGGAGTATCTGGCTAAGCAGCAAACCACACAATTAAAACATCCAAGAGGAGCCAGCAATATAGCTCAAAACTGCTAGAAGGACTGATCTTTTTCTGGGATTTGCTCATCAGTGTTTCCTACGTGGGGTATAATTATCCTGCTGCTGTCAGTGCTGTGAGGTTTCAGCTGGAAGAGTGCATTTGGGCTTAGGCAGCACTTTCAGAAAGTCACAGTAAAATAGCAGAGAGTGCCATCATAGCAGAGATAATTTGGCAGCACAAGAGAGCAAGTTCTGCAAGAAGTAGTCATGCCTTTTCTAACACCAGTCCAGTAGCTGCAGGGGAGGGAGGACTACGATCCTGTGCTGGGGCACAGAAGTGCACAAAAAAGGAACTCAAGCCAGAAAGTGCTTTTACATCTTCCTACAGGTCAGAGCCACAGGAGAAAACCGTGTGTACAGAAAGAAATCAGAGGAACTTGGGTAAGATTAGAAGAGAAAGAGAGCAAACATGGTAATTTCTGTATATGAAAAGAAGTCAACATGTGAGCCTCTTTTCTCCATAGCCAAGCTGCAGAACAGGAATAAAAAAGTGAGCTTTCACTGGAGAATGACAAATTACTGAGGGCAAGGATGCCTAGAGCTGCTGCGTGATTGTCTTCCTTACCCTGCAACCTTCACAGCTCTGACTGGATGACCAACCTGGCCTCACTTCTGTGAAGAACTGGGCTGAGCCACTCTGTGGGGTCTCCCCAGCCACAGGCATTCAGAATCCATGCTGCAACCACTGAATGATTAAGCTGGCATTTCTCACGAACTGCAAATGAAGCATGCTGCACAAGGCAGGGCTTATAACAGTGAGTACAGAATGAAGGCAAATACATACCCTTGCCTTTTGTTTTTCTGCTTGGAGCTGTGCATCAATCTCTTCAGGACTTGTGTACTGCCTTGCTCGGCCTTTATGGCCTCCTTTTCTACCTGCACAAACAGAAATAAATAAGGAAAATAAATAGTTTAGTAATAAGTTTTCCTGATGCTTAACTCCTCCTTCAGCACACGCTGCAGCTTTTTGATGCACAGAAGACAAGCCAAAACAGCTGCTCTGACAACGAAACAAAGACACGTGGGACTTGCCTGTCTCAATGAAATACTCCAGGAATTTTGAACCTATTACATAGAGAACAGGGATTACTATTCCACAGGAAGACATTCAGAGAATCGATTCCTTCTTCTCACTCGGGTTGGATTCTGAGGCACTGGAGCCCATCTACACAACACCTCAACTATGCGAGTTTGCCCTGCAGAGAGCAAGGCAGGAGGGGCTGCCAAAGGATTGCTGGCGAGCAGCTCTCAGCCCCAGCCTTGCTCTCAGCCCCAGCCCTGCTCTCAGCCCCAGCCCTGCTCTCAGCCCCAGCCCTGCTCTCAGCCCCAGCCCTGCTCTCAGCCCCAGCCCTGCTCTCAGCATTTCCAACACAGCAGGAATTGCAGCGCGCTCCGTGGCAGCAGCTGTTACAGCCACTTACAGCCAGCTACCCCAACAAGCTCGCCTCCTCAGCCCCTCCCCTGCACTGAGGCTGTGCCAAGAGAAAATAGAAAGCCAATTGGACAAAAGCTTCGGGAATGATAATGAGAACTGAGGAACTACTAAAAGGAGCCTCCACGTTTTACTGCTTTATAAGGAAAAATGAAAACAAGCTCCAGAAATCGGGAAGAGAGGAGAGCCAGCTCAGCTGGTCAGACTGCCATGCTAAGCTCTGCTTCCAACCCTATCATTGCTTCCTGCAGTTTGCTGCTCCATTTATGTTACAGCTCAAAAAGCTGCTGGTAAAAGCCAGCTGGAGAGCTCAAAGCACAACTGGAGCACGGACCAGCAGAGAACAACCAGCTCAGATGAGGGAGCTCTGTTCCTGCAGGTCCTCATCTGCCAAGCAGCACGAAAGCCACGTGCTCCCTCCTCTCTCTCCCCACATCACCTGCAAAGGACAAGGAAACCTCAAAGAGGTGCAAAAAGGAGAGCAGGACACACGGGAGAGATCCATCATGGCCACCCTGCTGCTCACAGTCAGCCTGGATGTGTTTGCTGGACTTGGAAGGACAGGACGGATCAGAGCAGACTGCCTTGGCAGGCCTTAGAAATCCAACATTTTCTGACCAGTTCTCCTAATCAGCAAACTCTCATACACTGAGCTTGGTAAAAGCTGAGCCATGAAATAAATTCTCTCCAAACCCTGCTACAAAGCCTTGCAGACATTCCCAGGCGTTTTCCTTCCATGAAATGAGGAAAGGTAGAAAACAGAATTCTCTGTACTGTTTTGGAAGCTCATGGGTGCTCAAACCTTAAATGCAACCAAAGCTCTGCTGCAGCCCAACACCTGTGCTTTCAGCTCCCCTGCTCCCAACCACCCCACGTGGCACCAGCAACACGATGGGGATGAGAGCTGCCAGGAGACATTACATCACTGCCTGGCAAATGACATCACTCTAAAAGCAACAACAGTGAGGTACCTGACACACCAGGCAGCACCACACAAATCTAAACAGACCGAAGCAATGCTGTGCTACACAGTTGACATATACCAGGCACCCTCCTTGCTCAGCAGAAAGATTTTACACCAGGCTCAGAATTGAAGAATTGCAGCAGTGTTATTTCTGTGAATGTCCGTGCAGTCGAGAAAAGCAGCTCCAAGAGAAATTACCTTAAAAACAAACGCTTGAAAAGAAATAAGTTGAAGAATCAGCCCCCACTCCAGGCAAGCTGAGCACAGACCCCATGTGTGCCAGTGCAGGTCCGTGCCCACTTTCCCATTTGGAAAACAGGGCTGATGATTCTCATTCTCCCCTGCAAAGTGCATTTGAATACAATCTGCAGATTTCGAATGCAGGACAAATGCCTGATGTCTGAGGCACGTGTGTTGGAGTAAATGTTTTCAGCTTCAAACAGCACAGTGAAGGAATTTTAATGGGAGAGAATGGAAAAAAAAAAACAGTGAAGGAATTGCATTCATTTTGAAGCAAAGTGTCCAACAAATGAACAAAATAATCAGAAGTAATTCTGTAGCAAAATGTATTGCTAGCTACCTAACTCCCCTTATTTTATATTAAATGGACTGCAGAAGTCCACTTCTCTGCTACCAACAATATAATTACAATAACTCCTCCTAATTTTTTGGGTGAGAAAACACAATGATCCCTCTTTTCCCAAGAAAAGAAAGGTTGGAAAGAATCACCTTAAAACATACAATGAAACAGAGAGCAGAGGGAGCTCAGCTACACAGCATTTACATAAAGTAACCAGGAGTAAAACCCACCACAGCTATTTGCCTTCACAAAAATACAGGAAAGCTTCAGATCCACCTCCTAAAGTCGTGCAAGTGAATACAACACAAAGAGCTTAAAGAAAATATAAACTGGGAAGCAGATTTCATGAAACTAAAGCTTGGGAAATGCTAATGAAATAAATTGGCGAAAACTACAGAGAAGATGATGAGGCCGGGCTTACATCCATGAACGTGCCTGGGATTTCATAAACGCTCACACAGGAGCCAATTATGCAGATGGTGCATCTGGAGAAGGTTCTGGGTGGATCCAGCTCAGACCTGACGGTGTCATTCCCTCATTACATCTCCTTAATCACAAGAACAAGTCGGTACCCGCTCCTCGGAGCCACAAGAAAGGAGAGAAAGGAGCGCTCGGAGCCCCCGACGCCGGGCCCAGCCCCGCTGCCTCGTAGAGCTGCTCCTGCCCGGCCGCTGCCGTGAGAGCACCGAGACGGGCGGGCTGCGGAGCCCCAGGGCTCGGCCAGGGCCCCAAAGCTCGGCCAGGCAGCACAGGAGCTGCCTCTGCGTGGCCGCAACGCGGGGAGCTCCGCACAAATCCCTCCTCCATAAAGACCTGAAAGCCGGGCGGGGGAGCGGGACCCCCAGTAACGTGGGGCAGGGGTGGGAGAGGAGAGACGGCCCCCAAGGCCCGAGCTGGAGGGGGGGAAGGACACCTCTATTCCTCCCGGCCATCCGCAGCCGACGCGAGGTGGAACGCGGCCCCTCGAGAGGCAACGAGGGCCGGTTCTGCGCCCCACGAGGTGACGAGGGGCGGGATTCTCCCCCTTGCGATAAGGAGGACCGGAGCCCCGTCCTGAAGCAAGGAAGGTCGCGTTCTCCCCCCGCCCGCTACCGAGCGCCGCGCCGCCCCCCGCCCGGCCCCCACCTCCTTTCGGCATCGCGGCGATGGCGGTTGCGGCAGCTGCAGCGAGGCCCCCCCGGCCCCAGCCACGACCCGGAAGCGGAAGCCGCCCCGCCCCCCTGCTCTCCGCCCGCCCGGGCCCCGCCACCCGCGAGGCCCCGCCGCGGGGTTGCCCCGCCCCCGCCGCCCCTCCGCTCATCCACAGCTCGGAGCGAGGCCGCACGTCTCCCCGTACTGCCGCATTCCTGCTCTGTCCCCGCTGAGGAGCGGGACGTCAGGGCCGCAGGGCGGGGAGGGTTTTTTTTTCTCAGGCAGCACCGCGAACACCTCAGCGGGGAGGGCGGTGAGGCCCCGCGTGACGTCAGAGGCGGCGCGACGGAGACCGGCGGCGCTCGGTGGGTGAGCGGGACCGGCGCCTTCGGAGCCCTGCTGTGCTGCTGCCGGCACGGGCTGAGCCGCTCCGGGCCTTTCGGGAGGGCTCTGCGAAGGCTGGCGGCCGTCTGCCAGGGGTGGTTGGGGCTGGCGGAAGGCGGGGGGGGATCTGTGGTGGGACGCGGTGGGCGGGGGGGGTCAGCGCTCGCTGCACGGTTCCCCGCGTCCTGAGGGTTGCGTTGGGTGAGGTTGGGCATCGATAAATCATCTAAGAGAATGGTGAAGGGGCACGGGAATCTTAGGAGAGAATGTCCCTGACAACTCTTTTCGCTTCCTTTGTCCCGGTGTTTTCCAGGACTTCGAGGCTTCCAGGTTCCTCCCTGTAAAGCTCCTTCATTTCCAAGGCAATGCCCAAAGTGAAGCGCAGCAGGAAGCCGCCTCCAGATGGCTGGGAGCTGATCGAGCCCACGCTGGATGAGCTGGATCAGAAGATGAGAGAAGGTACACAGCAGAGCTGGGTGCTGTCAGGGGTGGACTCCTCAAATGAGCTTTGGGACCTCCATGAATATGAAGTGGCATTTGTTGTATCTGTGCCTGCAGCAATGGGGTACAGGTGTTCTGGGGCACTCTGTGGCCAAGCTGAGTGAAGCTCATTGGCATGTGTGGATGAGCTGGTAGTTCCTGTCCACACTGGTCTGACAAGTCAGGGCATACACAGAATCACCTTCCATCCCAGGGGAGGTCACATCATCCTTGGCTTCTTTCTGCTTTCATTTCCTCAAGGAGTCACATCACATTTTTCTCCCTGACATCCTGCTCTTAACTCTATAATCTATTAAAGTTAGGAATGGTCTTAGAACAGTTTATTCCGAAGTGACTGAGGGAGTAATTTGGCAGCCTAGGAGAATTAGCTGGAATGTCATATTTGTATTCCTTCCCAGCGGAGACTGAGCCTCACGAAGGGAAGAGGAAAGTGGAATCCCTTTGGCCTATCTTCAGAATCCACCATCAGAAAACACGTTACATCTTTGATCTCTTCTATAAAAGAAAAGCTATCAGCAGAGGTGAGAAACACAAGTTGGTTGGCACTGAATAAGGGAAAACAGGACATAGTGAGACATCTGCCTGCAGAGGCACGGGAACTGGGGTGCTGAGGAGGATTAGCATTCGGGGTAGGGAGGGTGGAGGGAAGGCTGACATCTGTGCAGCTCTAACAGCTGGTTAGCATAGCTAGAAATTCCTTATAGTGAGTCATCTTAACATCTAATGGGAGCTACTTGCGTCTGCTCTTCTACAGAGCTTTATGAATACTGCATCAAGGAAGGGTATGCTGACAAAAACCTGATTGCAAAGTGGAAGAAACAGGGTTATGAGAACCTTTGCTGCCTACGGTGCATCCAGACGCGGGACACCAACTTTGGAACCAACTGCATCTGTAGAGTGCCCAAAAGCAAGCTGGAAGTGGTAAGAATTTTCAGCTTGTTCCTGCCCTTCTGTCTGGACCTTTGCAGTAGCCACTCTAGCCTCACACAGCTGATGGACAGCAGAGGAGGCATTGTTTTTCTTTCTGGAAGCTTCTTCAGCTCCAACACTTCCTGCCTTTTGCTAGTAGTTAATATCTAGTTGCTTTTTAAGTAACTGTCAGCTTTGGCATGCAGTTGTTTATAGTTGTTAACGTACTGGAAACAACAAAAAACTAGACTGTAGATTCTGCATTAAAGGGGCTTCTTCCAAAAGGCAGCCTCTGCTTTGAGGTTTATGCCTGCTGGCCTGCCTGCTCCCAACAGCTGGCCTGAAATATCCCTGTCATGTTTCTTTTCCAGGGGAGAATCATTGAATGCACTCACTGTGGATGCAGAGGCTGTTCTGGGTGAAAGAGACAGACCACCTTTTGAACTCTGAGCCATATCACCCAATACAATGGACTACGAGTGCAATTACAGCTACCTTCTGTGCGATTGGATATTTGTATTGCAATTAAAATGGCAAATTCACCTGGGTCATACACACAAAGGCTGTAGTTTTGGAGTTGCTTTTTGTGTAGCTGCTTATTTTAAAATAAAGACTGCCTTCCTGACAGAGTGGGCCAATCTTCTGGCAAACCTGTACCCCTATTGTGAAGGTGTTTGGTTTTTAAGGCAACTCTGTCTCCCAGGAGATATTTTATATGCAACTTGTTTAACAAAATCCTATCAATTTTTTCCCTCAAATAAGGGAATTTAAAGGTTTATGGGGAAAGGAAACAGGACAGTTCTGCAGTGAGATCTCTTCTGATGAGCAGTAAGCTTCACTGCAGTTCTCTACTAAGGCTTTTTAACCTTGAATTAGTGCAGAGATCGAGTTAGGAACACCAGCAGTCTATGGACTTGCAGGACACATTTAGATGTTCAAATGCATAACAATGCAGGAAAGACAAAACTAGCCCTGAACTAAACCACTGTTAAATTTGAATTGTTTCTCCTTTGTCACAAGACTTGTTTAGCATAGAGTTTGCTAAACTACAGCCTATGTAGTTAAATTCTCTGCATTTAAGCAAATTCACTGACAGTAGATTTGCTTCTCCTTACAACAGGACAAATATTTTATTTAGTAAATATCACAAGAACTTGAGTTCCTGAAACTACAACACAGCTTTACTACAAGGAAGCAGTTCAAGGGTGCAAAGTCCAAGCTCTTCCAGTGCAGTATGCTGGACTCAGCGCTCAGCTGGAGCATTGTGCCCTACCTGCCCCTGCACAGCCTCTTCTTTAGTTTCATCTGTGCAACGTTTAGCTGTTCTGTATTTTTCCCAGGGGTGGGGGGTCTCCTCTCCTGCCATTACTTTTAACCACCGGTAGTAGTAGCCACGGAAGCCATCAATTTTCTCCAAGTATGGGTTCTTTGACTTATACTGCAAATAAAAGTCCAACAAAACAAGCTTCTGTTAGAACAGAGATCATGTAATACCAGTGTGCAGTAGCTACAAGCTGCTATTTAGTAAATAGCTATTGAGAAACCATCAGACAACACCACAGGAAAAAGATGAGGGCAGCCATTTACACTTCCCCTCCCATGCTGGCATTCTTCACCCTGCAGCCAGTCACAGCTACTCACCCGGTCAAACTTTGGAGGGTACTGAGCTGCAAATTCCAGCTGGCGTATGATAACTTCATTGGGGGGCACCTCACTGTTCCTCATGTCTCGCAGGATCTCAGTCAGGTAGCTGTAATCCAGCTGCCTCACAGCAGCAGAAATAAGGGCACTGTAGATGAACTTGTTGGGAGTTACTCCAGATCTCTGAAACAACAAGGATGGTTAAGCTGCCCATTAGCACAGCACTTCAAGAATGACCTGCACAGCAGCTTCCTGCAGTTGCAGCCAACTCTTCCCATGACCTTCTCCCTATCCCAGCATAGCTACAGGACAGAGCCTCAGCTGCCGGCAGCTGCTCTACAGCTGCATTTTTAGGGAATGAGAATTCACCACAGAAACCTCAGGTCTTTTTGGAAGCATTAATGCTTCACTGGCCTTGCCTCTTCCCTAAGCAGGGGATCTGTTAGTTATTTATATTACCTTCAAATCTGAGAGTAACTGCAGTCCATCTTTCTTTTGGTGGCAAGCAATTGCTAAGTTGCAAAATGTCTGGAGGTTAGGTGATATTCTCCTCTCTGCAAGAGCTGACAGAAGGCTCTGTAAGATACAAATGTTGGCATCAATTCCCAAGAAGCTCCACCGTAGTGCTAGCTAGTGAAAAACAGTGTAAGATTCTCAGTTTATCTTGTGGACAGAGAAACAGGTCTCACAGTGAAACACAGGCACCACTGGAGGCCTGGGACAAGAAAACAGCAACATGGCTGGTTCCGAGTTCCTCACCTTGGCTCCTTCTAGGTCTCCACGTTTACTTTTCTTCCTTATTAAAGTGTTAAAGAATGTCACATCTACTTTCACTTTATGTTCATCAAGGAGTGCCAGCAAAGAGGATTCTGATGGGCTCTGGGGTTCCACCAGCTCCGCCAGTAAAGTAAATGTTTTAATGTCAGGCTCTGCATTGTCCTCTTTCATTTTATTCAAGAAACCCTCCACATCTCCCATCAAAGACAGTCTATCAGATGGTGTGGATACTGTCCCCAAGGAAACCACATCTGCATCAGCTATCTGTGAATCCAGCAGGTTGGGCAGGTTGCAGAAGTGCAGCTTCTGGCTTAGATAAGCCTGTTTTTGCTGTGCCTCATCTTGGCCTCTCCTCATCAGTGCTCCAGTCCTGCTGTGACTTACATTAGGGCTGTCAAGACCAGTTGGTACTGGTTTATTTTCAGCCTGATTCACATCTTTGTTTTGTTGCACAATCAGTTTTTCAGGCTGCATTGAACTTTCCTGAAATAACTGCTTTTCCATGGCTTCCACATCCAGCTGGACAACTGGTGCAGCCTCTTCTCCCTTCTTTCTCTGATTTTTCACCTTCTGCCTGCCAGGTGCAAGCCTCAGTTGAGGTGAGTTCTCATCAGTGGGTCTCAGCAATACTTTAGAAGCCACAGCTGGATCACCTATTCCACAGTCTCTTGCAGCACGCAGCATCAAATTGTAACTGTGGCTATCGGCCTTTATGCCCAGCTTAGTCATTTGTTTCCAAACCTGAAGAGGGAAAAAGGAACAAACATACATAACAGCAAATAACAGGAGCATTTCTAGCAGACTGTAAGCATACTTACAGCGCATACTCTTACATTATCTACCTGCAGAAAAGGAAGTTTATAGCACAATAAGGTGAGATGCCAGTGGGCAGTGAACAGCCACCTCAAGCCAGTACAGCCCTGTGAGGTCCTCCAGGGTTCTCCAACATCTTACACAATGTCCTGAAGGGTGTCTGATTTGTAGAACTTGCCCCAGGAGGAGCTGAGTACCTCATTTCATCAGCTCTGTGAAATTGCTGCCCTCTGCACATTTCGGTGACAAGTTACAGTACAGAAGTGCCTTTTTCTTGCCATTTAGCACATAAAGACAAACCTGTAAGGCATATCGGAAGCCACTTTCACTGTCCTTTATGCAGCTCATTAGAAGGAAGCTGAAGGTCTCAGCTGTGGGAACGTGGCCCTTGTGCACCAATTCCTAAAGAACAGGAGAGAGAGCATTAGACTTCCCAGGTACTCAAACAGTCTGTCACAGCTGTTGATGCATGTGGCATCATTTTATGTACTTGACCTTGGTAAGTATCAAGATAATTTAATTGAATGAGACCAAAGTCAATGAAATACAAACACCTGGTCAGTAATTATCACTGCAAAAATTATCACTGCAATGTGATAATGCAATATTGCAACTTCCAAGAGCTTTAATTAGAGCAGAACACAAGAAAAGTCCTGTGTTTACCTTCAGTACATCAAAACACATCCTGAGATCCGAGCACAGCGCACAGACTTTCAGTAATGCATGGTAAGTGATCAGGTTCAACTCCTGGTTTTTGTCCTTCAGCTGCTGCCGTAGTTTGAGGGCACTCTGCAGGCCTGAGTCTTTCCATGGTGATTCTGCACAGGCATTGAACAGTGCTGTGTATGTGGGCTCAGTAGGAGTTAAGCCTCGCTTTTTCATCTAAGGGAAGAGAAGACGTGGAAGTAGCTTTTAGGAAAAGAGTTATTTCATCGTTTGGTTTTAATAGCTTGAGGCTAAGAAAAGGTGAACATTAGCTCAAAGGCATTTTGGAGAGAAAAACAGGACCAAATGCTAGAAACAGATGTAGTAGCTGAGAAAACCTAATGAAGGCTCAAGAGAAGAGAGAACGTAAACCTACATCATTGTAGAGTCTGAATGCCTTTTTCACGTAGCCAACCCTGCCACAGCCGCCAATTAGAACAGTGTAATTGCTCTCTTCTGGCTTCACTCGCTCCTCCTTCAGCATCTGCACCTCAAACAGCTCCAGGGCCTCTGCTAGCTACAGAGAAAAGGAAAATCCATTATAAGGCAACAAGAGAATCAGTTACAAGGATATGAATAGTCTCAGCTGCAGTCAGAAATCCTACAGAGCACAGAATTCCTCATAAATTCTTGTTTTCCTTCTTTTTGTAAAGATGATAACGAAACATGTAGCACAATAGAATCATTAAGTCGGAAAAGGCCTTTAAGATCATTGAGTCCTATCTGTCAGTCCCTCAGTGCCGCATTTCCACAGTTCTCAATCGCCTCCAGGGATGGTGACTCCACCACCTCCCTGGCAGTTGGCTCCAATGCATTACCACTCTTTCCAAGAAGATGTTTCCTAATACCCAAGCTGAACCTCTTCTGGGACAACTTGAGGCCATCACCTCTCATTCTATCAGTTACTTGGGATCAGAGGCCAACCCCCATCTCACTACAACCTCCTTTCAGGGAGCAGAAAGCAATGAGGTCTCCTCAGGGTCCCTTTTTCTCTGGACTGAACAATTCAAGTTCCCTGAACTGCTCCCCATAAGGCTCATGCTCTAAACCCCTCACAGCTTCATTGCCCTTCTCTGGACACACTCCAGGGCCTCCACATCTTTTTTTTTTTGTAGTGATTGGTCCAAAATTGAACACAGTACTTGAGGTGTGGCCTCAACTGTGCTGAGCACAGAGGGTCGGCCATAAAGGGAAGGCAGGAGTAGGAAGGGGGGAGGATCTGCCCAGCACCAGAACCCAGCTGCTACACACACCATCAGAGCACATCTTCCAGGTACAACTTAGACTTCAATTCAGCCCCAAGATGGTCAGGTATTGGAACTTGATGATCTCTGCAAGCCCCTCCTAAGTGAACCACTCTAATCCCAACACAAAAGTGTTCATCCATGTGGATCAAAAGTCATTAAAACCCAAATAAGCAAAGAGCAAACCTTGTCCTCCTTGATGAGGGCCTTGCACCTCAAGAAGTACCAGTACGGGGTGTTCCTGGGGCCGCGCCACAGCCTCCTTTCTCCTTCTTCTTCCCCATCCTCTTCAAGCTTTAAGTTCCGAAACACTGACGTGGTTTTGCGGTAATATTTTCTAGAAGAGAACTTTGTAGACAGCGTCCCGAACTCCACACCCTCATCATCCTCATCCTCATCATTCTTCTCCTCACCGCCCGCAGCTCTGGCGGGGCCTCCCGCTTCGCCTCCCTTCCCATTCGCACCGCACACCTCAGGGGGCAACTGTGACGAGCTCAGCGCCCTCAGGCCACGCAGCGGCGGGAGGCTCGGCCTGGGGGAGCAGAGCGGGCCGAGGGGCGGCCGAGCAGCGGCGCGGCAGCACCACCAAGCGAGGGGCGAGAGGGGGAGGAGGAGGAGCCGCGCGGGCCTCATAACGGGAGCGCGGCGGAACCCGCCGCTCGTGTGGCAACGCCCCCTCACGGCCACCGTAGCGCCACGGCGCCTGCGCGGCCGGAAGAGGCGTGCCTAGAGCGCCACGCCGCCATCTGATTGGCGGAGAGCCGTGCGGGCGCGCTGCCTGCCGGGTGGCCGGAGGCGGAGGTGGTTTCCCGGCATCCTCCGGGACAGGCGGGCGGCGCGGCGCGGGGCGCGCGCGGCCGCCTTTACTCTTTGAGGCGCTGCCGAAACGAAGCAGGCTGGGCCGGGCCAGGCCAGGCCGGGCCTGGCCGCAGCCGGCCCCCACCATTCCCCCCCTTCCCTCCCGGTGCCGTCGCCCCCCGGCTGCCACCATGCAGGAGCTCATCGCCAGCGTGGACCACATCAAGTTCGACCTGGAGCTGGCGGTGGAGCAGCAGCTGGGGGCGCAGCCGCTGCCCTTTCCCGGCATGGACAGTGCGTGTGGGCTCAGGGCGCGGCCTTTCCTCTCCGGGGTGCCTCTGTCCCTGTCCCGGGGTGGTGGGGGGGTTCCCGGGCCCTGTACCGGGCTCCCGTCCTCGTGTCCCCTCAGCTCCTGCTGCCCCACGAGGTTCTGCCGGGTGCTGCGTGTCTGTAGTTTGTAGTTTGTGCCAAGCTGGGATGGAAGCAAAGTTGAGGCATTCATGTGAATAAACACTGCTCTCCCAAGCTGTTGTTTTATTTCCGTTTTGGTAGATGAGGTGTTTTGGCCGCAGGGAAGCTGTAGGTGGGTTCATGGTCTGGTGTCACAACGCTTTCCTAGATAGTCTGGAGATGGGGGGGGGCTCAAGGGAGACCACATCACCCCTACAGGTCCTAAAGGAGGTTGTGGTGAGGTGAGGGTCGGCCTCTGATCCCAGGTAACAGCAGTAGGATGAGAGGTGATGGCTTCAAGTTGTGCCAGGGGAGGTTCGGGTTGGGTATTTAGAAAACATTTAATCTCCAAAAGAGATGTAATGCATTGGAACATGCTGCCCAGGGAGATGGTAGAGTCCCTGGAGGTATGGAGAATGTGGGGATGTAGCAGTGAAGGACACGGTTGGTGGGCATAGAGAGGATGGGCTGGTTGGACTTGGTCATCGTAGAGGTCTTCTCCAACCTGTCAACTGATACAAATAGTCCTGGGAGACTCAACAGTTTGCTGATGTTCTGTGTCAGTGCTGCTGACCTCATGTTGCTCCCTTCAATGCTGTGATTCCTGTTGGTCAGCAAGGGATAACGCAGCAATGATTGGTTCAGGTTGTTCTGCTGAGAAAGTACAAGACTGGAGTTGCCAGAGCTCTAAACACATTTCACTACAGCAATTGGTTTAATAGTAAGTGCCCAGCCTGCAGAACCTAAGTCAGAAAGTCTATAAACAGAACTAATGAACTTTGCAAATTTCCCTGCTGTGTATTCATTGAGGAGAATACAGATATTTGTGAAGGCCAGACCTGAACAAAGAATCCATGCAGGAATGTAAATTTCTCAACCCAAAATGCTATTTCTCTTTTGAATTTGAGGGCTTGATAATTTCTTCAGGAAGAAAATACTTCGAAAGCTCCTACAAAAGTTTGTTAACATTTATTATCTTTCTTCTCTCCTCAGAATCAGGTGCAGCTGTCTGTGAATTTTTTTTAAAGGCGGCATGTGGGAAAGGCAAGTTGTATTTCCAGTACACTTACACTCACGTAGCAGGGAGGAGAATTAGATTTGCTAGTGCTGTCTATGATAATCATGGGTTTTATTAAGCCGAGGGCTGAGGAAGGGGATAAAAATGAAGGATATTGGGTTAACTCCACAAATCATGTGGGGTTTGCTGTGGATGTAACTGCTATAATATCTGTGGGTTGTGGTTGCTGGGATTCAAAGCTGGAGACTACGGTGCTCAGCTTGTTTGAGGGTAAAACAGGACTTGCCTGGATGTCCTTGTTTGTCATTGCATTAAAAGCAAGTCATAAGAAAAACTGAATTCTTGTAGAGGCAAGTGGAGCACTGCTGTTGTGTTCCGGGTTGTGCTGCAGATTTTAATTGTTCTTTCTCATTTTCCTTATCCCATCCTCATGTAGGAGGTATGTGCCCATTCAGACACATCAGTGGGGAAAAGACTGTTGTTTGCAAACACTGGCTACGAGGACTATGCAAAAAGGGAGACCAGTGCGAGTTTCTGCACGAGTATGACATGACCAAGATGCCTGAGTGTTACTTCTACTCCAAATTTGGTAAGAAGTGTTGTAGCTCCTACTTAGTGTTCCTTGCAAGTGTGGGAGTCTGGTGAAGAGGATCCTGGTGCATCCCTCTTATTCCATCTTCAGAATATTTCAGTTCTTCCGTGTCTGCTGACACTGTTTGGTTGTAGTTTTTCAGGTCTGCTTAGCTCTTTTATCTTTTTATTCCCCTAAGTCCACCACGTGTTGTAGATGTCTTCTCTCTCAAGAGCTTGTCACTGTGGGGAAGAGGGAGGAAGTTCACATTGTTTACTGGGTTTTGTACTTTATATTCCTCTTTTTAGCATGAGTTGAGTAGGATGAGCAGGTGATCTTTGCATGAATCTTGTTTTGGGGAGTTGATGAGCAGCAGAGGGCATGGGGGTGCAAAACTTTTATGCACTTGCTTTCCAGCTCTGGAGATCTGGACATAATGAGGCAACTTGCTGTCAGAAACCTACAGTCTTGTAGGTTTCCTTGGATTGAGGTTAGTGTGCAATTTGTAGTTTCTCCACACTTTTGGTGCACTAAATGTTGGTTTTTTGTTATCATGACTCTCAAGATCAGTTTCCACATTGTTTTTAAAAGCTCACATAAATAATCCAGTCTGGTAGGACTTCACTCACTAGGGGTGAGTGGTTGGTGTTCATCCTCTAGGTTTAGTCAGGCAATAAGACTGTTGTACCTGAACTTATGAATGCTGGTAACAGCTTTGTGGGAGCTACGTGATCCAGGTAACATTTTAGGAGTTATTTGATCTTGAGCCTGCATCATTAACTAAGAAGTGCATTTGCCTTTGGTACAGGGGAATGCAGTAACAAAGAATGTCCATTCTTGCACATTGACCCGGAATCTAAGATCAAAGACTGTCCCTGGTACGACAGAGGCTTCTGTAAACACGGTATGTATGTTGTATAGCTGCTGCTTCTGTGGCTATAAGAGGAGGGCATTGCTATTATTTCTTTGCATGATCTGCTTTGTGTGCCTGCTGCTATTTAACACTGCAGTGCACATAGATGGTACATGAACCATGGAGCTTTGTGTTGCAGGTCCACTCTGCAGACACCGGCACACTCGAAGAGTCATTTGTGTGAATTACCTAGTAGGATTCTGTCCAGAAGGGCCTACCTGTAAATTCATGCAGTGAGTATGTTTGCAGGCTTGCTCTTTAATGATGCTTCCACTTAACCTGATGTTGTCATATGGGGGTGTCCAGTGCTTCCCAGTGGTTCTGTAGAGATAGCCAACACTTGGTATCACAGTCTGTTTTTGCTTGGAGGATGTGGTGCTTGTCCTCCCCAGAGAGCTACCAGTAAGACACTGAAGTGGTGCTCAGATGCCATGGTGGGATTGCATGAGCTTGTGTTACAGAAGACTTTTGGTTACTGGCATATTGTTTTAGCAAGCATAAATACTGAGCACCAGAATGATAACTGGGGAAAGGTCCGTTTTCCATAAATCTAATTTAATTAGCTGAACATTTTGTTTGGAGTTTTTTTTTTTTAACTGAGCTGATGCAAAAAATGTTGGTGTATAATTTGAGAATCTTTATTTCTGCCTAAAACAGCCCTCGATTTGAACTACCTATGGGAACCACAGAGCAACCACCACTGCCTCAGCCAGCACAAACACAGCAAAAGGTACACAACTCCCCTGCTTCCTACACACACCCACTCTCAAAGCATTTTCCACAGTCCTTTAGAAGAGGCCATTATAGCAATGAAAGTCTTTACAGTTGCTGTACTATAACATGAAGATCTAATCACAGAATGCTCCTGTAGAACAGAAGCATGTCACGTGTGGTTATGCAACCATCTGCCAGTTTTTGTAATCTGCATGACATCTCAGTCATGGCAATGATATTTTAGCAGCCCAAACCAATTCTCTAAAGCTGCTCTTCAGAGAAAAGCAGGATTGCTGGGTTTTGTAATCCTTAGTTTTTGGTTTCTTCTCTCTGGTGCTCCAGCTGGCAGATCACCCACACAGACTGGGAGGAAAACGGATCGTTCAATATGTGGGGTGTTCTTTTCTCTTGTTAAGAAAATAAGAGGTGTAAAAATCATTGTCCTTGATGCACTTAATGAATCAGAACTCTTCTCTTAACTAACAGAGGACACCCCAAGTTATTGGAGTCATGCAATCTCAAAACAACAACACTGGGAACAGAGGACCCCGGCCATTGGAGCAGGTCACCTGTTACAAGGTAATTCAGAAGGGAGGGAAGGCAGGGGTACCACATTTAAGTAATAAGAACACACATCACCTGGATTATCTCATGTTGCTTTGTTGCTGGTTGCTTGCTTGAGCAGCAGTTACTGTGACTGGACAAGGATATTAAGAAGCTGAATCAAATCCAGTCTTCTGCAAATACAGCTTTCAAAAGCCATATCTCTGTTTAAGGCTACTTCCTCTCCAGTAAATAAGCAAGGATTTAAGGAAGTAAACTACATGTTTGGATGTAGTGCTATAACGTGAAGGAAAGTACAGCAGTAATAACAAAAAGACACAATCCTAGGCTGTAGTAAGAAAGAACGAGTTCAAACACAAAAGCCGCAGACACAAAGGAAGAAAAACTGCTTACCTTTAGAAGGCCTCCAGTAGGTAGGGATCTCCAGTGAGATCCTCTTGCTTCCACTGCCGGCCCTTAAATGAGGTCTGGGAAAGGGTGGATCCTGACTCTACCCTTCCAGTCACTCAGATGCATTGCACACACCTGAGCTCCCCTGGGTTGGCCCTGCCTTTCCACCAGGTGCTCAATCACTGCTTCAAGCCCTGACTTAAATTTCCACTACAGTGGAGAATGCTGTAATATCAGAGGTTGATGTTTCCCTCTGGCTTTGAATAGCCCTAAGGTGCAATGTCACAAATTTCTTGTTTAGATGCACTTTTAACTGTGCAATCCAGGATCAGCTGAGCCCCCAGTATAAATCTCCATTGCAGTTTACATGTTAAGTGGAATAGTCTTGGAAGCCTCAAATACTGAAATTAACACTGTATGTCACAGCTCTTTGCAGCAGTGCACTGGGACCTGTCCCTTTTGTCATACAATAACGTGGTAGTGGTTGATCCCAGCACAGAAGCAGCTTTTGCTCCAGGGAGTGGAAATAGTCCATAAGTTGTGGCTCTTTTGACACCAGTTCACTGACTCCACTGACTGAATGCTGCGTCTTCCATACACAGAAAAGCTGTTAAAAGCTGCTTATTAAAGGCAGCAAGAGAAAGAATCTATAACTCTAAAAACCTCTCTCTCTCTTCTTTTTTTTAGTGTGGTGAAAAAGGTCATTATGCCAACAGATGCACCAAAGGACATCTGGCCTTTCTCAGTGGACAGTGAAAGAGCAGAAAGAAGAGTGCAAGGGAGCTATTAACACTGAGAAAAGATTTCTGCCTTGCACTATTTCTTGAACTATTAATCAGGTTGGTTTTTTAATGCCATTACTGAAAGAACTGGTCAGAGGCTGGCTGCTGCTAAGCAACGTTTTTGTAATTGTCCACAACTTTTTTTATGTTTTAACCTTTTTAAAATAGATTTTGGCCTCCGTCTACTTTCATTGAGCCCTGCTGAAAGGCAGATCTAAAAGCAAACAGACACGCAAAGCCCTCACCGGTGCAGCATTCCATGTCAATGCAGCTGACCCTGGTGGTTTTTGTTTTTTAAATGTTTTCCTCCTGCCACTTCTCTTTGGAGAACCTGCAGCATTTCAGCACTCCCTGTGGAAGCAGAAAGACTGACTGGGAAAATTAGTCCTTGAAATGCCTTCCCTTCAGTGAGGAATTCTGCTGTCCTGCTCTTACAAAGTGAAGTTGTGTTCCTAGATCCAGTCTTGTGAGCTTGTCCTGGTGATTGACTTAATGCCTCACATGCACCAGGCTATAAAACTCTTGTCCACTTTGTTTCTGTGTTTCTTGCTATACTGAAGGTTAGAAATTAATCTTCTGGGTGAGAACTGATTTGGGAAGAATAAATTGGCATCTCTGTAGTTGGCCAAATAATAAGAAATGATTTTGGGAAATTCACATCTGTGTTCATTTTCCATTTGCAAAAAACACAGGGAAATGAACACAGTTTAAAGTGTAGGAACAAAAGAGCCTTTTCTCAGCACCCCTGTCATTCAGCTCACACCAAACAGGTATTTCTGTAGCCTAGAGAAGACCAAGAAGTGGAGCTGTATATTTTTATGGAACACTGCTTTTTAAAAGTGGTAGAACATTCTTCTGAGATCGTACCTCTGCAAGCCAAAACCTATTTGTTTTGTGAGACAACTATTTCAAAAGGGCCAATGATAAAATGTGAATTAAAAAAAAAACCAACAACTTGCACCTATGTGAGCCTTATTGATGATAACCCCTCTCATTTGCTGACTGCCTTTGTACCTTGTTTTTATTGAAATGTACGGATGGAAAAAGCTGTCTGTGATTATTTTCTTTTTAAGTAGGGCAACATGGTTAAATTAGAAAAACTGACCAGAGCCTATGTTGGTTTGAATGGCAGCCATTGTTTCACTGTGTGCATTCAGAGTCAGTCAAAATAGAAGTTCTGAGACTAAGAGACTGTATTACAGCAAAGTGTCAAGAATTTGCTTACTGTGTTGTGTCCCTTCATGCTGAACAGCAGCCAAACTAAATGACACCTGCATGTAACTAGGTGTGTGGAAAGGGAACAAACCCTTGTGTAGTTACCATTCCCATCTAGTTCAGGGAGACTTAAAGTCTTCACTCCCTGAAAGGATGTTTTCTGCAACTGAAAAGCCTTTCTCTTACTGATAAAGCTCAAGAGATTTGTATTCCTTAGCTCATGGTTTTCATTCTTGCTCCTATTATGAGAAAAATACTGCAGACTGTACCTGCAGCACCCAGGTACAACAGGCTTCTTAAGATGCACCTGCTCAGTGGAAAGCATGAGGAAGCTAATCAGGTGGGGCCAAATCCACAGCTGCTCCTTTAAATTGCAATTGCGCATTTAAGTCAATCAGCAGTTTTCCATTTTTAATGGACTTTCGTTATATCACAGTTCCTTTAGGCTTACACCCGTTCAGAAAACCCTCCCAGCTGCTGTAAGTAATGAACACAGCTATAGTTTTGACAGAAATGGTTTAACAGGTAACAAACCTGAACCTGTCTCAGATGGTGGAAAACTGTCCAAATGCCTCTGGGCCCCAGGTGACAGACAGATGGAGAATTACACAGCCACACCAAGCCTCTAAGATATTCTTCTTTAAAATATTATATCCTCTCATCTAGCTGTCCAACCTTTAACAGCTAGACCAGCAGAAGTAAAAAGCATTTGTTTGCTTCTTATCAAAGAGTTAAATGCAAACCATTTGTAATAATTTCCCCAATTCATAATGCAGCCTAGGTAGCAGGAACTTTTTCCCAAACTTATCCTTGTGAGGTGCAAAATTGAGAAGACAACCTCACCCACACAGTCAAATTAACAAGCCATTTATGACAGGTTCAGTTCAGCAAGTGTAAAGTGTATGCACTTTATTATTGGTCACAACAGTAGAGATTTTTTTTAATGAATGACAGTTCAGTTGCCTTCTGTCAGGATGAATGTCCCAGTGGCCACAAGCTGCACCTTCACTTTCTGAATTCCATGTTTCAGTGATACTTCCTGCGACGGTCATGCTCTGTATCAAAGTAAAACAACAAGAAGTTGCAAGAAGAAAAAAAATCCATGGATTTCACACACACAAAGAAAGCACTCCAGGGGAAATCTAAGTGTGTAGCTTTTAAGCACCATCAGGTTAAAGAGGCAATAAGAGCTACATTTCTTTCATCACCAATGAAGTGTGGGTTATCTGACAATTAGAAGAATTCAATTTGCTTCTCTAGACAGCATCAGATTGAAGTGACAACACTTAAGATGCTCTTTGACTTCATTTCTAAGAGCAGTTACAAAGTTTACTGTTTTCACTGCCCCAGGCAATCACTAAGCTTCCCCACATTCAGCCATAGTTTTTACTTACTCAAGTGACTGTAGCTCCAGATGTAGCTCATGACAACATACCCCGCAAGCACCATACTGATACCACCAAGGCCCCCTTTCTTCACGTTGATGTATTTATTGTAATACCTCTCATAACCTGCGGAGAAGAAAGGAGGTTTTCACAGCAGCCAGATGAACAGTTTTCTGTCAGAAAGAAAGATGCTGATTGCAAAAGGCTTCCGGAAAGTGCTTCTGATGAAACACCCAGGGGTCTCACAATCAAGTCTGAGAGAAAACAACGTGTGTTGGTGAAGCACAGTGTCAGTGCAAGCCAAAAAAAAGGTAAAAACGATCTTTTTCCCCAAACGTTAGCACGGCCCTAACAAACTCATGCTACTTCGGGATTACCTGACTCTTCAGTGCTAACACACACAGTACGGAGACGCTAGCGTTTGTTGTTTTCAAGCCGCACGCACAGCACAGGGCGCTGCTCAGAGCTGCAGCCACAGCCCCGCTTCTCTCACCTCTGCGGAAGGCGCCCACGATGCCGCCGGGGGTGAAGTCCCTCATAGCCAGCCAGCTGGGCAGCTGGCCCAGCTTGACGTCCAGCAGCTTCATGTCCTTCAGAGGAACTGCGGGATAAAGAAACAGAGCGCGGTCAGCGAGAGCCGAGGAGCCACGGTCACCTTGGCGGCCAGCTGCACTCACCCGGCGGCTGCGCCATCTTGTCGTGCCGTGCGCCACCGCGGGGCGAGACGGGAAGGGGGCGCGACGCAGGGGCTGACGGGAGGAGGGTCGGAGGGTGGGCATGGGGCGCCGCCATGTTGGGTGGGGCGGGGCGGGGCGGGGCTGGACGGCGTACATTGATGCTGCTTATTACGGAGTCGTGACCTCGGGCAACGGCAGGGATGGGGCAACTACCTTTCTGGAAGCAATGCCAGCGCCTCACTGCCCTCCAAGTGAACCATTTCCCTATTGCATCCGACCTAAATCTCCTCTCTTCCAGTTTAAAACCATCCCCATTGTCCTATCACTATCAGACCGTGTTAAAAGTCACTCTCCTGCTGTTTATCGGCTCCCTTTAGGTAGTGGAAGGCTGCAGCGAGGTCTCCCTGGAGGTTCTCTTCCCCAGGCTGCACACCCGCAGCTCTCAGCTCGCGCCCACTGCAGATGCGCTCCACTCTGACATCCCCGTGCCCTCTGCAGACCCCGCTCCAGCTGCTCCATATCCCTGTACTGGGGACCCCTGGACGCAGTGCTCCTGGTGGGACCTCACGAGGGCAGAGCAGACGGGGACAATCCCTCCCAGCTGTGCCCATATCTGGGAGGCACCCAGCTCGCCCCGTGCCTCCTCGGCTCTGTGAAGGCTCCGGGACACGCAGGAGCCCGGCAGGTGTCACTGGCAGGCAGCGAGCTGTGCAGCGAGGCTCGGAGCTCGCCCGACCTCTAGAGGTTTCCCATCGAATCGTTCAGCTCCAGGGCAGCGTCAGGCTCGGTTCTTCGCTGTGCTGAGCTCCGTCGGCGAGCTGATGCAGCAGGGAGCGGCGAGCCAGCCAGTACGCGAGATCTCCCAGGTGTTAAACCTGCACCGCAAAGGGACTGCTTCAACTGAGCAGAGATGGCGGAGACTAAATTCAAGATGCACAGCTCCTATCTGAGCACCGTGTGACCCATTTTTGCACCTTTTACTTTGCTTAGGTTGCGGAGTCCCGTAGGATTTCCTGTAGTCATTGCAGGATCTTTGCATTTAGTCTTAGGCTTACCTGGTACTCAAGGAGCTGACTGCTGTAGTTCTGAGATGGCACTGTGTGATTCATGTTACTCCAGGGCTGGCCTGGGTGTCCAGCTTGTATCTCAGCCCTTCATCTTACCCAAATCAATTTCTTTACATTGAACAGTGCTCTCCTGCAATGTAACAATAAAAGCAGAAGAAGGAGACTACTGCCTGCTTTTTTTCTCTGACTTATTAACAGAAAGTAGAGTTAGGAAAGCATAGTGTGCCTGATCACTTGGAGAAAGTGTTCCGAATGTAGTCACTGTTAAATGAGTTAAAAATCCCTTTATTAAATTATCCTTTATTCTATTATTGCAGTTACTGGCAACTGCAGTTTTATTGCAGAAGTGTCCCCTCATGAACTGCTATGTGGCCTTTTTGCTGCACTTGCATAAAAGCATGCTTTAGACTTGCTTCCCTCATTCTTGCAAGGCAACCTGTAGTTTCAAATAGGATTACTCATGCAAGGCAAATTAATTCACCTACAGGAGAAAAGCCAATGGCAGGTGCCTCATTTTAAAGAGTTCCCTGCGGAGCACACAGCGTTGTTCAAACCGCTTACAGCAAAGCCTGGGGAAGTTTGATTTGTTACGATAGCAAAGGAAGGCCATAAAATGATTCATCTGCAAAGCAATTAGGGACAAAAGGGCCCTAAACCTCGGCCCGAACTGCCTGCTCTGGTGAACTGAGGGAGAAGAGCTGCTGTCTTTGTGCCATCTTAATCCCAAACCAAGCAGGAAGAGTTAAATGGTGCAGATGTGTGGGAGGTTTTGCAGCACATTTCCTCCCTTGGACCTGTGTTGCTGGCTAACGTTCAAGGTCTCACTGGTTGATTCAGATTGGAGGAGGAGGAGTGATGAAGAAAGGTATTTCTGTTGTGTTTCTGCGTGCTTACAAGAATGCTCCCAGCCCTCCTTTCCTGAATGCAGAAGAAATCACACAGCCGAGAGCTTCCTTGCTTCCAGCTCCACACCTGTTCCCGGCAGCACTGTGACCCCAAGCCCCTCTGTGTCTTGTGTTCAGTCCAGGTTTTGTATCAGTGATTGTTCAGGCTGCTCAGAGCTTCCGTTCCCTGCCTGTTTCAACACGCTCTCTTTCTGTTGTCTTCTCCACCTGAATCAGATTGTCCATCTACACAAAATCTCTTTCCTTTTAATGTCCTGCCCAAGACTGTCCCCTCTGAGCCTTCAGGTGCACGAGCCTGTGGTTAGAAACACAGATTTAATGTCTCCTTCAGCGACCCTAAATAAAGGAATGCAGTTAAATCTACCAGTTTCAAGAAGATTTAACCCAGCCTATAAAAATAAAAGCCTAATGGATTGTTGCCCCAAGGTTTTCATCTTGCTCAAGTTCCCTCCAGAAAGTGCTCTGAAGTTTATAAGTAATGGCATGGAAATAATAGTGAGTACATCATTCAAAAAACCCAGAGTATTTTGCAAAGGACATCAGTAAATACGAAAGACGTTTCCTTTCTCCTGTAGCAACCATAGCACATAATACTGCAGCTTTCACTCCGAAGATGCAGTTGTGGATTGAAAAGTTAAGTAACACTCTTGATTAAAAGGCGAAGCATAAAGCAGAACACGACCTCCCTCAGACTGTAAGATCTTAGGGGCTGTGTCATGTTTTCAGCCTGGGTGCATTTCACCCTTTGAAATGCAGGGTCTCACCGGTAGGGACGGTCAGCGATGCAGTAGCCAGATGCAGACGCAGTGTCTGTAGCCATACAAAGTAGCACAGAGTGGCCTTCAGGAAGGTCAAGAGACGAGGATTTACCTCCCTGATCCTGCGCCCACTCAGACTGATGACAAAGCACCCTGTGCTTTTAATAAAGGATCAAACCTACACAAGCGGACAGATAAAGTTCTGACACACGCGGTTTGGCATAGGATGCTTCTTGGCTCCCAAACAGTTATTTCGAGCCGATGTCTTCCCACTATCACAGGCTGAGTGGCTGCAGCCATCAAGGAGAAAAAGAAATCATGGAACACAGGCAGCTCAATGGAGAGCGGCATGTTTTATCAACTGGCAACTTGTGGGAAAAGTAGCTTGATCCAATCTTGTTTTCAAACTGCATGAGCAGCTTGATGTGGTGAGAGCAGTGCTGCTGCACTGCATAGGTCTCAACCTGGTCCATCTCAAGAAGTGCCTGCAGTGAAAGCTGGCTGCTGGGGGGAATAGGATGAGAGATGGGTGTGGAGTTTGGGAACTCTTCCATGGCCACAAGTCCTCAGGAAAATGAATTCCCTTGCACTGACAATGATACCTAAAGACTGACCCAGCAGAAGCAGTTAAGAGAATGAACATAGGATTGCTGTGTGTTATTGCAGAGCCATTTTCCGTAGTCAACCTCAAAAGACTTTACAAAGGAGGCTGCTTACCAATAATTAATAGTTTAGCATGTACGTCGCTCTTTTCTCTTTCTCAGCACATAAGTATTGAGGCATCTTCACGCTTCTTTGATGAAATGTGTAATTGAATGTTATGATTTCCTTCTCCAAATGGGGAAATGTAAGCCGTGTGTTCAGGACTGCCCACCTCCTGTGGGCCCATCTTGCCGGCCTTTGCTTGTACATCTTGTCAGTTGCAAAACCACTGTATTTTGTAGGTCCTTGATCAGCCTGCTGGTTCACTAAATATATACCTGTGGGGAGATAATTACATGCTATCAATGGTAAAGTGTAGTAAAATAATTTACGTTAATTAAAACACTTGCAAAACCAAAGCAGGAATTTTCACCAAGATAAATCTGCAGCAGTGACAGCTGTATCTGAGACTGCCTGCTTCCCATAGACAAACATGAAAATAAACCCAGGGACCAGTCAAAATCAGTTTCTTCATGATGAAAAGAGGAAAGGCATGTACCCACTGGGAACACGATGGTGGTATGAATCCCAAAGGGCAGGGCTGAATACATCTTCCATCTGTGCCTGCATTCCTGAGCATGGGGAAGGTCAGTGCGATGAATCCCAACTTATCACTGTGCCTGTTTTTGAATATGTGTGAGTGGCCCAGCAGGAGAGTTGTAAAAATGGGTCTCCTATTATCTGGAGAGAGTTTGGAGACCAATTAAATAATGTGACAGAGGCTGAATAATCACCTTGTTACCATCATTGCAGCCACTGTCAGTAGCTCCTGCACAATCCCTGTGCCTTTTCTTTCTTTCTTTCTCCGTTTGCCACCTCTATGTCTGATGAAAATCCACAGCTCTTGCACATCCTTGTGTGGAAATTGGCTGGCTGGCCTTCCCAGCTGAAGCACTCAATGGCTATTGACTTTTTTTTCCTGACATTTAATTGACATCTCTGCTAGCTGCTGACATTGAGCTTTAATTCATACCAAAAGCACTCGTGTATTTGGGACATTATCAGTCCCACAGCCCCACAGAGATACCCACTGACGTTGCTTTCTGCAGATCTCAGAACACAGCCAGTCTCCAGTTCAGCCCAGTGTGTCTCCCACTGAGCACACCTGGATGTGCTCCTGTCTGGGGTTCCTCCTTCCTGATGGCTGTGGTCCCTTAATGACAGTGAGATAGCAGCAGTGAGATAGATGTCAGATCGAAACAAGCACTCAGGAGCCAAGAAGGACGGTGATTCATTTACATCTCATTCTTTTACCACTGGGTGAGCAAAGCATCTTCCTAGAAGACCCGAAGAAATCGGGAGGTTTGTTGGGTTGTTGGGAAAGCCACAGCTCAGCCCCCACCAGCAAACTGTCAATGCATCTGTAGGCCAAGCTTTTCAGTTTGATCTGGAGATCACACATCTGGAGAGCTAGACCATGCATCTTTCTCCCTTAATTCTCCAGTGAAAACGATGTTGTCACCATTACAGCATTTGCAGCTATGTTGGATTAATGGTGAGTCAGTGCAATACCTGCTTGTCAAACCATTCTCTTCTCAGTGCTGCTCTGTGATGCAGTGTGGACGTACACGTGTTTCTTTGCATCATTCTCTCCCCATGTGTATCTCTGCATTTTGTTGTCATACTTCACTCCCAACCAAACAACTCCTTACACCCCCTTCACAGCTTGCACCCGATCCGATTCCAGTTTTTTGCAGGGTGGTGGAGGAGGCATAATTCCGTCTAATAGCGGCCATGTCATCCTGTATACGTGCTGAGAAAGGAGCTTAGAGCCAGGGTGAGGAGGAGATTCCTCTGCAACGATCAGCTAGAAGTCGGGTGGGATTTCATCTGTGGCTCTGACATTCACACAGGTCACACAGGCACCCCTGTCCCCCTGCTGCTTCACAGCGCACACCATGGGATGGCAAGGCTGGGTTGGGGAGCAGAGCTGGAACAGGGAGCTGCAAAATATTTCATGTCAGGGTGACCTTTAACAGGTGTGGATTTACTGGTGGGGAGGGGAAAGGGAAGTAAGCGAGGGATTAAGGGGACTTTGCTCTCCCTCCCTTTAAGCACCAGCTTGCACAGCGTTCCAGCGCTGCGAGATGCGATTTGTGGTGCATGGTTTTGTATCTCCTGCCTCCCTTTGCTCTGGGCAGGGCTTGGTGCCCCTGGTTTTCAGCAGTGCTGGGGATTCACTAGATGCATACAGTTTACAGAGACAAGGTGTGCCTCATGGCAGATATAAACCTGAGGTTCTCAGTGTGGTGCTGTTGAAATCCCCCTCTTTTCTGCAAGAGCTGGGATTTAACCTGAAGTTAAATCACACAATGCAGGCAAACATAAAGTGTTTAGTACACTCCCTGGGTGACTTTGCCTAGAGATCTTTTCTTGTCCTAGAGCTGCTGCATGCTCTTGGTTGAACAGCTGCTTTCCTCTAACACAGGGTCTGCTGCATTTCAATGATGGATTAAGGCAACTCTCCCTTTTCCTCATCCCTCTCCGAAGGGAGCCATAAAGTTTAATTAATTACATTGTGTAAAACATGATGAGATTCTTGGATGATAAATGTTATACAAATGTAGAGTATTTTTTAATGAGCCCTGCATGAGCAACAACAAAATGCTCGCTTAATCAAACCGATCTGAGCTGCAAAATATCCCCACTCTGCTGCTATCAAGCAGAAATGATGCCAAGCACTCCATCTTTCATGGGCTGTTTGCTTTGGGGGTCCCAAGGCATTTCTGGAAATTTTAACAGTGTGAAAAGGCAAGGACTATGTGTGTATATATGCATGTAGATTATAGACTTTTCATTTTATGTTTGCAGTTTAGATTATATAACAATACCACCATAACCATTCAGCAACAGAAAAGGGGAAGATCAGTTCACAGCACTAAAGGTAGTTTCCATAACGAAAATCACAGCCTGCTGTAATCGCAGACAGAGTGCCATTACTTTTGCTGGAATTTGGTCAGGACAAAGAGTAATTTCATGAGCTGAAAGAACTGCCTTGGGCTCCTCAGTGGCCTTACAATTCCTCCACAAGGCTGCTTCTGCTGTTAGCAGGATGTTAGAGCATCGGATCATTAGTGAACTGAGGAGAGATACAACTTGAAGAAACATTAAAAACACAGCCTGGAAGAAGCAGTCTATAGATTTCCATCCAGTGATGATGCAGCCCACTCTCACCCAGCCTCTGGGATTCAAGCATGCTTTCAACACAAGAGACTATGGATTCTAGGACTGGTGTTGTAGGAGTGAAATGATGAGAGCAATCAGCCAGAGCCCCCTGTAATTCATCTGTTTCATTAGAGCTGCTGCTTTGCAAAATTTGCCTGCTCTGGACCTTTTGTAACCCCTGTTTATTTTGCTCATCTGGAGTTTTCCATAAGGAAAGGAGAAAAAAAGATGGCCTCTGTGCAGGAATTGGCTGCCAGTGCCTGGAAGAAAAAAGGAGGCACAAGAAGTGCACTGTTGAACCCATAGGATCATAGATTGGCCTGGGTTGAAAAGGACCACAATGGTAATCTAGTTCCAACCCCCCTGCTACGTGCAGGATCACCAGCCACCAGACCAGGCTGCCCAGAGCCACATCCAGCCTGGCCTTGGATGCCTCCAGGGATGGGGCATAGTGAGTTGGGAGGGAGGAATGGGACATTTTAGGGAATAACCAACCCACCAACCAGCCCCCAAAGGAAGTTTTCTTTCCTTATTATTAGGCAGCACTAGAGGGGTGGAAATGTAGGACCGTTCTCCAGAAGATTTATGGCCCTGTAGCAACTGCATGGGAAAACTAAGCACTGAGTAGAGCAGGGAATTAGAAGTATATTGCACGGTCTGCAGCTCAACGAAGCTCTGCTGTGGAAAGAGAACGGTGGAGTTTCAAAGCTCTTGTCTGCAAAGCTTTCTGAGTCCTGATGAAGAACTGCTGTCATTTTGGTTAGAGCTGGTGGAGGCTTTGTCATTTATTGATCTAGATAATGAGAGCCTCCCACAGCTCTGCTTTAACCAGTACAGAGAAAACACCTCCCAGTGCTGTGCTGAGCTCAGTGAGCCACATGCACTTGTGTGAGCTAGAGGAGTGTACAGGACCTGTGACAAGAGCGGGTGCCTATGTTTCCTGCCTGTGAACATATCTCATTACAGCCCTTCTGTATGTACAGCATTTTCTCAGAAACCAGCCTCAGGGACAATTATACATTAATAGCTGCTTCTTTCAGAAGCAGCCAGCCCTGCTCCTGAGAAACAGCTATTTTCAGGCAGTCTTGTTCCTGAGGAACTGCTATTTTTAGTGAGTTCTATTTCTGAGGCAAAAAAAAAAAAAAAAAAAAAAAAAAGAAAAAGAAGAAGCCATTTCTGTATCCCTCCACCATGGCCCAGACCCACTGGCTGTGGTTGGCTTGCATTTTGCAATAAGCATTTCCTCTGCACATCTCCTTGGCCTGAAGAAAGTGGTTCTCCAGCCATTACGGAGAACAGTAATCTGAGCTGGGGGCTAATTGCAGGGGAGGGCCTGTGGGAGGCAAGCCGTGCTCACATGCTATAGATTCCATTAGAACGAAGAGAGAGATGTAATGGGGCTCTCCTGGGAGATGCAGGACTTTTAGATACCTAATTTGGAAGTCCGTTCTGGTATCCATTTTCAACATCCCAAGAGTAATGATTAATCCTGTACTCCAGGTTTCTCTGAATCAGTTTGTAGCTGTAGTAAATATGGGCTGAACAGGATAACGTCATTGATGCCATGGATAAATGACTCGAGGCAAGAGATGCTCAGGTTTGTGGCCATTAACTCACTGTGCACAGTCATCTGGCAGCGATTTTGACTCAGGAATCTGTAGCTGAGATAAAAGAGGCTCTGTCAGAGCTGAGGAATGTGGTGTTTTGCAATATAGGGATCTAATGGGATGAAGGCCCCATAAAGGCACCCCAGAAATGCTGTGTTCTCATTCCTACAGCATCCCAGCAGCATGGACCCAGAGATCTTCCATATGTTCTTGCGGTCATGGCCTTTCAAGAGGCTTTTGGTAGATGAAACCACATGAAAATTCCTGTAATACCTTTCTGTTATCCACAGATTCAATGCAAATGCTGGTGTCCTAACACAAGGGTGAAGTGATTCTCACCATGCTGAGTTCCATCAGAGCCTGTGTAAAGTTCATCTCAGGTGTGTTAGGATTTGTTCCCTGTGCCCCTGGTGGGTGTTGTGGACGAGAGTAACATATTTCAATACCAGATGCATCACCAAAGAAAATATACTGCAGCCACATGTTGTATGTGCTAGTTGGTGTTGCTATCTGGATCCAATGAGAAAGCCAAAAGCTCTGCATGGGCTGATAGCGACAGGACAATGGGAATGGCTTTAAACTAAAAGAGAAGATATTCAAGTTAGATATGAAGGAGGAATTGTTCACTCAGAGAGCCGTGAGGTGCTGGCATTGATGGCCAGAGTGGTGGATGCCCCATCCCTGGAGGTGCCATGGGGCACCTGAGCTGTGGGGGGAAGCCAGCCCACAGCAGGGCTGGGGCTGGGGCTGTGAGGTCCCTTCCAACCCAACCATTCTGGGACTCTCCAGCCACAGAACGGGGCCACAGCTGCAGTGTAAAGCTCCATCCCTGCTTGCTCAGGGGGCTTCTCTCTGAGCACTGCAGTGTGTGTGTGGCCTGAAGGTCACTCTTTCTCACAGAGCCTTTTCTTTCCCATCTGAGTGAGAAGGGGAGGCTGTTAGTGTTCAGCCTTGTAAGCACTTTCCCTTTGCTCTTGCGCAGGCAATACTGATGAATTTGGTCTCTAAGTGAAGCTTATTTATCTTGGTTTTAACCCTGTACGGGAGGGGAACTTGGCTGTGTTTGTTCTGCAGAAACAAACCCTGAACCCCCCCCCCCCCCCTTTTGCTTTAAATATTCCTCCTATGCTCCCATCTCCAGGAAAAGTCATTATCTCTGGACTGTTTCTTGAAACCCAATTGCTTTTGTATTCTGGTCATAAGCAGAGCACTGTTCAAAGCGTGAGTGAGTCGTGGCTGCTTTTATCACAACGACAGCCCATTATTGGCATTTTTCCCTTTTTAGTGCTTCGCTAGAGAAAGGCAGGGAAAAATGGAACAGAAATCTAGGAAAGGAAGGGTAATTTACAGTTCACAAAGGAGCAGTAAAAATTAATTAGCTGTCTGAGGATCCATTCCAACCTGGGCCACAGAGCTTGTGCCAGCACTTTGCATGGTATAAACTGTGCTGGGCTGGGCTGGGCTGCTGGGATTGGGTTTGTGCTGGGAAATCAGGGCTCTGTGCTGAGGCAGGAGTCCTTCAGGGCATGAGAAATGTGCACACCTAATTTGATGTGCCAAGGAGACATGATGGTGCACATAACTCAGGTCATTACATGCTCAACTGACTGCTTATGACGTTCTCTATTAGTTGTCACAGTAACTGTTCATGTAAATTACAGATGCACTTAGCCACATAATTCAGCACTTTGAAAATGCAGGCCTCATTCCTCTTCTTTTTCCATGTTGGGATCCACATCGCATCCTCGTGGTCCAATTCCACGAGGGGACAGATCCCCAGAGGAACCAGAGGGGCCAGACAGGCTGTGGACCAGTTTGGGACCGCTGTTGGATGCAGGAATGGAGTGACTCCAGCATCTTCCCAAACCATGTTGCCAGCCCTCCAGCCAAGCCTGAGATCTCCACCTGGAAAAAGAATTTCACAAATCAGAAATGTCCTAAATTGGATCCTTTTTTGGTGCATCATTTTCAAAACTGTAATTTCCATTTGAGAACTATTTGTCCTGATCCTGAGCGTCAGCTGAACTCGTTTTTTTTTTTTTTTTCCCCAGTTTTTTTTTTTTCCTGTCGTTTAATTTAGGCAGCAGATGCCATCAGAATGTTAATGCCTTCTTAATTCTCACCTACATGCTTTTATTCTTATTAATTTGTTATCTGGGGCTTTAATATTCTATTTTTTTTCCTACTTTGATCAGTTGAAATAATTTGATGGCAACATTTCAACAGGGCTTGCAATGGGAAAGTGGGTAATGGTGCATCACCAATATATGTTGCTGTGTATCCTGCAGCGTGCTCAGCTGTTGTACTGAGAGAGCATGAATCATGTGATGTTTTTAGGTGATTATAGATGAGGCCTCACTTATCCCTGCTGTGAATACCCAGAGAGGGAACAAGCTCACGGGGACTGTTTTCCTGGCTGAAGATTTTGCAATTGAGGGGCTGTAGAAGGGTGCCTGAACTTACGTTCAACTTATTGGGCAGCTGACCAGCTGCAGTGGGTGCTTTTGGTCAACACTCTGAAACCATTGGTAGGGGAAGGCAATGGAGAGGTACCCACATGTACCCCTCTTCTTGGCTCAGGAATGGCAGCAGAGAGTGATTGTTTATGCTCTCGTTATCGTTATTTAGGGGATTTCTGTATGCTCTCATTACTGTTATTTAGGAGATGGAATACACTTCTTGGGTTACCCCCAGACTGTCTGGAAAAAGCACAGGATCAGGTTTCATTATGCCACCAGTATTACTGCAAATAGCAGAGGGGTAGAGCAACATCTCACTGGATCCTACCTATAGGATGAGGGGTGTAGAAAGCTGCAAAGTCACATGGTTGGGTTTTAGTAGGGTTACAAAGAAGTTTTCCAAGTGTGTTGAAGTGAGAAATGGCCTGCACCGTGAGGCCCAGATGTGTCTGGGTGAAGCCCCAATCCAGATGTGCCCTACTGCCTTAATCCCTGACAGTTCTGCATCAGTTTTTGCACAGTATGCGAGTTCCAGACCAGTTCTATGTGCTCAGAAGTACTGACTGCATTTTCTGGAGCACAGTGACTCCGGCTCACAGCTTGCTTGTGCCCAAGGAGTCTGAAGGGTGACTGAAGTGGTTTCCTTCTTGTGATAGAAAATCTGTGCATTTCGAGCAAAGGCTTTACAAGTTAGGGGCCAGCATCCAACTGCATCCAACAGCTGCAGTTTGGTGGGAAAAATCTGTGTGGAGCGGAACTGTGCCTTTCATTTGTGCAGATGCAGTCCATCTGCGGATAGGATCAGGGATGGGATAACATCCTCTGGAAAGCTGGGATTAGGATGAGCAAGTGGTGCATGCCAATTAGGCATCAGATTATGTGCACAAGAAACGCAATAATTTTTTGGTATTTTGGTTGAGTTCCAAGCTCACATTTGAAGTCCTTTCTTTCTGGTGCACGAAAGCCCCAGTTTCGGAGTCCAAGCCTTTTCACAGGCTTTGCCCTGTCCACACCCTTGGAACTCAGCCCCATTAAGAGATGATAGCTTTCTGACTGATGTGAGCTGCTGCATGGCACATCGGATATTGCATATGAAACTTAAAGAGGTCGATGAGAGCCATCTGAATCATTAATTACCCAGTGAAGTAGGTGAATGTCTGCTATTGTCCTTATCCTTGTAGAGGAGGATGCTCAAGCACAAAAACGCTGAGAGATTTATTGAAGGTACCTGAGGGAAACACTGCTCAGAAATAGTACTTGGTTCCATGCTCAGACAATTATTCTCCACCTGTTTCTCTCTGATCATGAGTAGGGATTACAGATGGTCACTTTATTCAGTAGAAAAGCTATAGGGTGAGTTTAGTCTTTTCCCACTATTTTTTAGAGGTCCACGGATCAGTCACAGTTCAATAAGCTCTTTCTCTTGTTAGGTCTTCTGTGTGCTTGGCAGTTCATTGGGTCCACGTGGAAGTTTTCCTGATTCTTGTTCAGAGGAAAGAGGCTCTTTTTAAAAGCAAGAAAATCCTAAATTTTGGATTAGTACTCTCTGGGGCTCTGGGGAAGGATTCATTCTCTGTGCTTCCTGAAGGGTTCTTTTCTTCTCAGTAGCTTTTATGCTCTCATGAACAATGCTTATTTGTGTTGTTATTGCAACCAGACCTTGACTTGGGCACAAGTAGTTTTAGGTGCTGTGCAAACAGAGAGCAGCTGGGTGGTCCTCCTAAGGAACTCATGATCAAAAGAAAAGAGGGTCAAGATGTACAGTGCACTGCAGGTCAGGTCTTTCTTTATCCTTCCAGCTCTAGCACAGTCATGAGAGGTAAATAATAGAGAGAACAGAATAGGAAGGTCTCTCCTTGAAGTCCATGTCCACAGCAATTCCAGGACAGTGGGAAGTACAGAAATTAATATGCATACACTAGCAATGAGGGACGTGAAGAGACCTTCTACATATTTGGAAGCAACTTAATTCTCGCTAAATCAGACTCAGCAATTCAAGTAGCAGCTAGGGTGGTCTTGACTTCCAACCAGCATAAGAGCCAACCTCTTGATCCCTGGCTCTCTTGAAGTTTCTGTTCCTTTCTCTCTTTTTCTTCTACTTTTCCCAGCCTAATGCTCAAGTTTACCCAGAAAAGCCTGTTCTTTTCCCAGCTGGCTGTGTCTCGGCTGATTCTGTGGCCCTCTTCCATTCCAGGCCCGCATGACCTTGCCTCATAACCAGATGTTTCACTGGAGAACTTACACTTGGGAGAGCATGGGCTGCATTCAGCTGCTGCTGAACTCTGCCTAGGCCAAGTGGCTGTAAAAAAAAAAGCCTGAGAAAAACAAAGCCTTTTCTAAATGGAGTTGGTCAAGGACAGAACTGGATCCACAAATGCAGAGGGATATTTGTGAGGTTGCAGAGAGAAGCTCATCTGCCATCCTTGATCTTCAAAGCTGTGTTTCATTAGTTGAAGTATAGTTTTGGGAGGTTATCTGCCTATCTATCTATCTATCTATCTATCTACTTATCTATTTATTTGTTTGTTTTTCAGATAGCTGGTTTCCATATCTAGTTTGGAGAACTTGACACGGAGACCACTTCCAACACTGCCTGTGGCGCATCATGCTGTTGCAGTTGCCTCTGCATTTCAGTGAGTTTCTGGCCAACATCATTTAGAAAGTGGTGGCCTGAAAGTTGTGGGACCAGGAATCACAAGAAGTCCATAGCAGAACAATTAGTCAAAAACATCCTTTCTTCTGAGAAGCATATCACGATTTTGCCAAGATTTCCCCTCTGTGAGGCTTTCTACTCCGCCTGTCCCTGAACATCTCCTACTGCTCAGCAGACATCCAGCTCTGTGTTCTGACACTTTTTCCATACTCAGTGTTCCTTCAGAGAGCAATGTGCCATCTCTTGCTCCTATTTAATTTCACTCTCCGCAGCTCCGTACCAGCTAAACCTGAGGCTGTTGCCATATGAAATCTTGAGATGCCATGGCCATGGCCCATGGCCATTTTCTCCACTGATCCACCTCTGGCCCGATAAATCAATTTTAATAACTAGAGTGCAGTTCTAATGTAAGCTAGATCAGTTGAACCTAATCGGACTATTGAAGCTGGTTGTGGTGATATCTGAGCACCTGCGACTTCCTCAGAGCAGCTAGAATTCAGGCCTGCCAAGCCAATGGTTTTTCCAGCTTATGCTGCACTGACACATCCCTCTTTGGGGTGATTAATCACTTCCAGAGATAGCATTAAGATCAGTTACACCAAGGTAAGGAGGAGATGAACAGGGCCGTGGGACAGACATGCCTTTCTAATTCTTGCATTGAAAAGTTTTCTGACTTTCCAGACGTTAACTTCAGCATCTTGAGGAGACGTTCCTCTTTTGTAAGGAGTTCTGGGGCTGCATTGCTCAGCACTCCGGGCACAAGGAGAGAGCTAGAAAGAGGAAGGGATCCGATAACGCTGTTTTGCCCTCCATGCTTAGCTCAACACCTCGATCTGTTTTAAACATCCACTTCATCATTCCTGCTGTCCAATATCCCACATTGGCCCCAGCGAGAGCTATTTTAATCCCTCATCATTCATCAGGAGGCCCCTTCCTGTTCCCTTTCTGTCTGCTGCTGCATGCATATATGTGCATCTCTCCACCAAGAAATCCCCTCCACTAGCTTGGAAAGGTCACCCAGGGATATTAACAAACAGCAGGTGTAAAATTAACAGCTGGTACGGTTCCAATCATCTGGCAGGAAGGAAAACGTTGGACAATAGGTAGAGCCAGGGTAAAGTTTCCAGCTGAAGGTTGATTGCCTGATATAGGGCGGCAGATCGGTGGGCTGGGAACTCTCCTAAGAATGTGAAACCGATAGGGTATTAGCAGGCCCTCTCTTCCCCTCCAACACAATTGTTTTCAGCTTGCTCAAAAATATTTGGAAATGTTACCAAGAGGGACGTGTGGGTGAGAAGGCATCGTGCAGCCAATCAGCGGGGGAGAACGCAGCCCTCCCCTTGAATTTCAAACTTTTGTCTTCCCTAATGGAAAGGGAGGTGAACCGTCCATGGTTGGTTTCGGGATCTTAAAGCATTTTGGATGAGTTCCTGTATGCAGTAACGAGTGGTGCTCTTGAGAATTACAGAAACTGGGGAGAGATGGCAAGATCGATGGGTGGATATAGGATCAGTAAGGAAAGTGTTCTGACCCCTTGTTTCATTAGTTTATCTGCATGAAACAATGTGAGTATTGATGAATGATGGCATCTCCATGGTGTAAGGTTTTTGGAGGCATAAATTGTTATTCGTTAAACTTTGACTGATGTCAGAAGAGAGGTTCGAGTTCATGAGCACAGGAGTAAGATGGCTGTGTAATTCAGGCTGTGGTTGTACCCGGGGAAAGCTGGCAGCAATGAGAACAGGAAAGACAGAGGAGAAGGGAGAAGGATGAGAAGGTTGAGTTAAACCCTGGCGAGTTGAGATGCTCTGCAAGCATGAGGGAGAACACAGGAGCTGGCCCCAGTGCAGAGGAAGAGTTTGGCCAGAGGTTTCAACACAGTCCTCACTCTGCTGGTGTTCAAACGCCGAAGTCTTGCCTCTGTGGAGTAAGAGAAACTGAGCAAGGATTGCTGCCTCTGTAGGCCAAGTAGCTGACACATTGTCTGTCCTCCACTTCAACAGGTTTGATTCATCCACCACGACACAGTGCTGAAAAAGTGTTATCACGGGTCTCTGAGGTTACGTAGGGACCCCATTGCTCCTGATTAGCAGGAAGCACACTCGTGCACTGTGCTGACAACGGTGGCTGTGCTGAAGGAGGACTGATAGCGCCGTGTAACCCTGACATACGTTGTCAGCAGCACTGCCATCACCAGCGAGAGCAGAGGGGAGGACTGAAATTCTCCTGTGCAATTGGGCGAATCTGACACCTCGTTCTTGTGTCCTTGTGGCTCGGCCACTTGACATTTCCAAACAATCTCAAGCAAGTTCACTGGGAAACTATCCCATGTCAGGAGCTGATGATGTCAAGGCTAATAACAGTCCTGGGTTCCGATCCTCCTGATCCTTCAGGCAAGGACCTCAAGATTTGGCTCCAGCTCAATAACAAGGTCTGTCACGTCGACGGTGGCTTTTTATGAATCCCGGCGCAAGCCGTTCCCAAACAAAGTGTGCTCCTTTGGTTTTCGGTGCAGAAAAAGGCAAGCAGATATCAAATCCTCCTTGTCTGGAGCAGCAAAAATTGATGGGCATGGAACAAGCCACAGCATTTGGCCTTAGAGCAGGAGATGACGATAGGGATAAATCTTATTCTGGGAAATTTTTCTCTTCTCCACTGGAACAATGCAAACAGATTGTCATCATCTCTAAAGAAGATGGGGTTTTCCGTGTCCCCTTCCATCACTTGGATGCTAGCAATGCCGTTTGGCTGCTTGTGTTCATGTTACAATGGACCTCAGAAAGAGGGAGCTGAGCCATGTTGGGAAATGAGGGAGATAGCAGGGATCTTGTTGGCTCACAAAAGGAACTGTAGGATGACATTTTCTTGGCTATTACATTCTAATCCTGACACCCTGTTGAGAGTAATGCCACTGGAATGGTGTCCAAAATGATGATTATAAACACTTCCTATTTCTAATTTCCTCTTAACAAGAAAAACAATGGTCATCATCCTAGCCATAATGATGCTGCTCTGCCCTTCCAGATATCAGAACATTATAAGGCGCTGGTTAATGAACACTGATGTTTCTCTACAGACCTTTTGCTGAACTGCGGACTCCTGTGAGCTCAGCCCAGCAGGCACAAACCAGCAAGTACCAACAGGGCGCTATAGAAACGCTGCGCCCACTTTTCCTATGGCCTTATTTTACAAAGGAGAATTTGAGTCACAGAGAAATAAGGGGACTTGCTCTGTGTCCCTTGGTGAGTCAGTGGTAGGGAACAGATTCCAGATCTCTCTGTTTTTCTGCCAAATGGCCTTTTTGCTATATTTTTTTTTAGAAGGCATTTGTAACGAGGTTCCTAAATATGTAACCTGATGTTCAGAATTGCTGAGTGCTCACTAGTTCCCCTCCAGGCAGTACCTAAATAAGATATCCATGGGGGAATACTGCCTTGTCCTGATCACCAGCAGCCTCTAAAACTTATTTCTATCTGTGCACTCATGTAACTTTTGCAGGTGGACACCATCCCTGCACACCCATCCAACCTGATGCAGTCAGGACCAGCATGAGACAAGGAAGACCACATCAGATAGCTCCGGTTTCCTGAACTGCTATTCATAGTGTTGTGACTATTTCACATGTGCATCCTAAAGACTCACCTGAGGATACAAAGTCCTTCGGCTGAGAGGGTTCCAGTTACAGTTGTCACGTATCTTAGCCAAATTCGGTCCATGCTGCTTGGCCAAGTGGAGCTGTGTTGATGGACTGTTCCTGACCACGGAGTGAGTGATTTTCTCCACTTGCAAAGCACTTACTTCTTGCTGGCTTGTAGGAATGTTGTGCAGAATCTCTCTCCATTGAAGGTCAGAAGATTTCAGGTACCTCCTAAGATCTTAGAACCATGGCTCTGATGTGCTAGCAAAGCAGAAAGGGAAAAACAGCACAAGGTTAGCAAAGCAGTGTTCATGGTTCAGACAGCAATTCCAATTACCCAGCACTTAGGCATCAGGAAGGTACAGATAAGAGGTCTCAGATGTAGCCCCTCTCTTTGCTCCTTCTCTCTGCGAGCAGGTGTTCTTGTCTCTTTTGTTTCTTTTCTCTTTAAGCAGATAATCAAATCTGTGATAGCAAATTTCAAGATAAAAGGAAAAGATTGTCTCTGGAGAGAATGGAAAGAACCATTTTGGCTCTGGGGTAAGTTTAGTGATCCAGCTGGGGCATGGGTGGCTGTCATTCCACACACATTGAACAGGAACTCGTGAGCTTGTTGCAGAGTAACTGGATGAAATCCTGCAGCTGTTTTATGTACAGGTTATCAGACTGAATAGCTGATCCTATCCGGCCATGAAATACTTGAGTCTGTGATATATCATTTGCTGTACACCCTAACTGAGCTCCTGTTATGCTTCCATCAGAGCTATTTATGTACTGTTAGAATGTAGGAGCCTAGCTTCCGACTTCTGTGAAAAGAGTCAATTGAAAATAATAAAGCTCCTGCAGTATTAGATAATATGAAAACCTTAATGGAAGCTCTGCTTTATAGCTTCATCCATTTGCTCTCCATTGCGAAGGGCCAGATTGCCAAAACAAGAGGTATTATCACCAAGCTGATAGGAGCCATCTCCTCTCCTTCCCCGGAGTATTTATTAGTTCCTCTAATACACAAGCTCTCATCTGCTGTTGGTTTTCTCATAGGAGAGCTTCCTAGTTAGTTTCCTCCTCTCCTCACTGCACAGCCACCCACTAACAGCTTTGCAGTCATCGAAATGCTGGTAGACCTCCAGCATACAGCACAGCTTTACGGAGCATCAGCAAGCAACAAATACATTAATCCAACAGCACTGTGTTGAGGCTTGTATTTATTTTCTGGGATAATCATCATCTTTAGAAGAGTTTCTTCCTTAACATTCTGCTTCTAAAAGTCCATCAGTCCACCCAAGCCTGTTTTCCACCAAGAACAATGGCTCTGAGCTCTGTTCTACTTACATACTTTATGTTACAGGGAGTGATGTGCGTGGCACTCACCCATTCTGACTCCTGCTTGTTAGCTGGATATGTCAGCAAAAATGTCCATCTCTCCAAACAGGGTCTTAATACCCAACATGAGGGTCAGGCAGCAGAAAGCCTCTGCTTCTCTAAGCCTTTTCTATCTACTACAGAGCTGCTTTAATCTCCCCCTCCTTGCCCTTTGCACGATGCAGTAGAGTGGAGAGGAAGCAGCCCTGTGAATCGAAAGCTCTCCTACCTTTCTTTCCCACACAAACTAACTCCCTGCCTTTGCCTGCTTTTGCTCCAGCCCCCTTCTGAGCGTGCTCTCATTAAGACCCCAGAGGGAGGAGGTGATGCTCTGAAATTGTCTTAATTGCTCTTGTTTATGCTGGTTACGATGGCAATAAGTTGCCATGCAGAGGAGGCTTTCTTCAGATGTGCAGGCTCTTCATTGTTCTGCATTCTGAAGGATTGTCTGTAGGCAGCTCCAAGTCATTTACAACAATAGATGAAGATGAGGATGGGTAATACTCAGTGACTCACAGTCACACACAGGCGAGACCCACCAATGACTGCGACCTGCCACCGGATTCGAGGGAAGGTTAAACGGTGCTGGTGTGCTCTTGCAGGATGCTGACAAGGTAATGCTCTGCACTGGCACAGTTTCTGCTATCCAAGAGCTCCCCAAGCATGAAAGGAGAATGCAGTTTTGCTGGGGCAGGCAGTGACACATTGGAAATGACACTGGGATATCCCAGTTGTGGGCTTGGCTCCTTCTAACCCACTGTTCAGACTTAGGGGTTAAGCTGGGGCTGACTACATTGGAATTGAATACTTTGCTTTCCATTCTTATTTTTCTGAGTAGTCCCACGTGTCGGTTCAGTACCAGTGACACCTCAGAACCTTCGGAGCCATCCCTTGAACTGAGAAGTCTGTGTGCCACCTTTCATAGAATCAGAGAATCGTTGAGGTTGGAAAAGACCTCTAAGATCATCAAGTCCAGCCACCGACACACCAACATCACGCCCACTATATCCCTCTGTCCTTGGCTAGGGGATGTACGTGTCCTCCCACCACGTCCCCATAGACTCCGTGCTCTTGACTCTAAAGTCTGTTATGGAGCTGTGTCAAGCTGCTGTAGATCCTCAACTCTGTACCCGATTTTTGCCTACTTTCAGTATTTGGGTGTTGACAACATCCAAAATTCCAGTGTCGATTAGTTGTGATGCTCCGTGTTGCAAGTACTCCAGACAAGGGGAGAAACACTTTCCAGCAGAATGTGGAAATTTGCCTTGCTCAGTCCACGAGTAGCATGCTTCATTGAGTCCAGCTAATTTTCTTCCCCATATAAAGCAGGGCAGTTTCTGCATAATTTTATGCATTACAAAAACACCGGATCTCAAGAGCCTGATGGTGGATCAGGCCCCAAGCGTGCTGCTGGGCAATTACCGAGTCTCTGCCTGCCTCAAGCCAAAAAAACCTGGGAGCAGCAGCTCAAGACCTGACCCCGATTAGATCTGTGTGCTCTTCCATATTCATAAAAACAGGAGTGTACTTATATGGGGTCAGCAAAGGGCCATCTGATTTAGTATCCTGTCAGATGTAACCCAATGGCAAGTGCTCAGGAAGGACCAGGAAGACTCTTCTTCCATAAATATTCATTTCATTTGGAAGCATAGCTTATATAAATGGTTAGAATTCAATGTAATTAGTAACTCTCCGTGGACTTCTCCTTCACAAAGTTTCCCAGACTTCTGTAAGTTTATAGACACTTTTGGCTTCTGCAGCATCCTGCATCCAGGAGTCCTTCAGCTTCAGCACACATCTCCTTTCGTTAGATCCTGAAATGTCTGTGTTTCCTGGAAGTTTGGAACCACCAACATCTTACCTAGCAGTGGTACACCTTCTCTAAGGCCTTGAGTTAGCAACACATTTAGTGGCTAAGTGACAAAGCTCTGCCTTCACAATCCATTCGAGTCCACTGGCTGCTGTGAATCTACACTGCAGCATGGTCACCATGCTAGAAGGTGAAATGTAGGAGAACTTTGAGACCTTTGGATGAAGTCCTGCCAAACACCTGCATGAGGCACCAGCAGTGACCTGCAGAGCTGTTCCCATGGAGTCCCCATGCGTTGTCGTCGCACGATGGTGACATCTCCCAAACTTTGGAGCAGATGGGATTGTGGATCCAGAAGAGGGCAATGGTGACACATCCTCACTGATGCTCTGAGCACCAAATCAGCTGAGAACAGCCATGGTGGGAATACAGCCAAGTAGCCAAACCACCTTGGCTAGCAAAACTGTGTGTTCCTGGCTGTTTTGTGGCAACCAGATTGAAGTGGGAGGCAGCTTTCAGCTACTGTCTCAGGTCAGATGGGACTGTCAGTCAATTGTTAATTATGACTCTTCTTCTTACTAATTTCTGTAACTTCTATCACCATGGTAGCTAACTGCTGTGGAAAGATTCAGCCAGAAAAAGGAGAAGACAACCAAAGTTTTCATAGCGAGGGAACAGGAACTAGCTGCAGAGGAGGGGGGGTGGAGGGAGAGATCTGTGAATTGTTTTCTAGGAGAGTCTGAGCCGTGCCTTGAAAGCTGGGCAGGTTTGGTTTATATGGTCCTACCAAGGGGAGGGCAAGCTGTGCTCTGACTGCAGGGCAGTTTGTTCTCAGCTCCTCTGACCCCAACAGGTGATGGATGTACTGTGACTTTTCATTTCACAGGATGCTTGGCACGAGGATTTTTCTCAGTCTATGCCAATTACTAGGAAACTGCCTTATTATCCCATGTTCTCTACCCTGACCTGGTCAGTCAATCAGTTTTAATCTCTGGTGATAGCTGCGTGTCTGTACAGGGAGAGAAAAGGAAAAAATTGACAGCACTTTAAACCTGATTAATTTTTAAACTTCCTCCCTTTCTGCTGATTGCATGGCTTTTGCCCTGATGCTGGACACGTTCTTTCCTCCATGTGTCACTTCCAGAGGAGCACTGTGGAAATGAAATGCCATCACTTGGCGGAGCTAGATGGAAAGTCCAATGCTGTGACCATGCAGAACCTTCTTCTGTCACTGCAGTGGGTCCACAGGAACATCGTAACACAGCACAAGAGTACATCTGTAACATGGGCATGGCAGCTTGCTGGGGAGATCAAGGCAACAGCCATTTTCTTGCTGTTTTGCAGCTACACAATGCTATTCTTGCCCAAATGACTCTATCTGGCCTGCTCAGCAATGTTCATTTCTGATGAAGCTTTCCAGCCTGTAGGTATCTCCTTTCACACCTGTCTTACCATTTCCATTTAGAAGGATTTAATTTAGAAACCCATTGTACCCGGTCCTGCACAGCCTGAGCCAATTTATTTTGCATAATGCCTCAGCGCCATGCACTTTAAGGAAACAGGCTGTCACAATTGTGTGCTGGAGGGAGGGCTGAGCTCTTGCTTCAGGCACTGATTTGAGATCCAGGAAGAGCAGACCCTGCTCTGACAGCGCCCACAGATTTCATGAGCCCTTTGTCAAATCAGGTTGCCTCGAACCCAACGTCTGTAATCTGGAAAATAACCAACATAGTGACTGGTCTCTACCTCCAGTTTAAGGGGAGGAGCTGAATACAGGAGCCTAGAACACACTGAAGTCCTTGTGCTATGTATTGCAGAAACAACAGAATGCTGATCCCTGCAATGGGGAGCTTCGGTGGTCAGTGCAAGAGATGCAAGCCTGTTGAGGAGCAGTGGATAAATGAACAAAAGAAGCAATAAAATGAGGCAGATCCAAATACGAGGAGAACCCGGGCACTGCCCACTGGATGCTGCTGGCATTTCCATTGGCATCATGCTGGGGAGGGATGGTAGGGAGGGAGCAGAGCACCCCGTGGGCACCTGCAGGAGAACACCCGTGGGTGCTGTCCCCATCGAGCCCGGGGGACAGAGAAGCCGTGATATGCCGGAGGGAGGCACAGCCACCCCCTGAGTGATTGCAGCTGGCAGCATTTGATCTTCTCATTCACTCGCGTGTTCTGTTTGTTCTCTAAATGTCTCCGAGCTGTGCTTTGCACATTGCTGTTCCTTCTTTCTCTTTGTCACTGCCACAGCAACATGTGAGCTGGAGAAGAGTTTCTTCTACCCCAAATGGGTGACTTTGCACAGAGGAGGGGACCCAAACAGCAGCAGTGCTGCCCCTCTGCAGACCTGGAGCAGCTCTGGTGCTCCTCACACACACAGAGCGTGCTTCCAGTGCCCACCTGTCCTGCAGAGCTCTCACCACCCTCAACCAAGCCCTTCCCCACAAAACAGGAGCAGAGAAGCTCAACAACTCCTGCTTTTTAATTGCACTGCTGCCACACTCACTGATGTTCTCACTAATCCTCCTGCAGCAGCATGAGCAGGCTGCTCATCAAAACTCTTTGCTTGCCACTCTGGCATCATCCTCAGAAGCCAGAGAGCACAGAGATGCTCGATTCCTCCCCCTCCACACACCTTCCATTGTCTTCAGGACTGACAGCTCTGATGGGGAGCAGTGATAAAAGCCAGCTGATGCTGTCAAGGCCTGGTACAATTGCACCACAGGGAAAAAGGCGACTGGCTCTGACTCATCATAGCCACCTGGAGATGGCTGGCACACATGCTGCCTGCCAGCACAGCTTAACACAGAGCAACCGCACCTTGGGTGGCTTCTGGCAGGGGTTGACTACAGATCTTTGAAAGGGTGATGACCAAATGGTGGCCCAGTGGCTTGCCAACCCTCAAGATGATAGAAAAAAAATATATATATTGAGAAAACTACAACAACAACAGACTAATTTGCAGACCTCTGCCAAAGTTTTTATCAGCACAGGCTGCCCAGGGAGATGGTGGGGTCACCGTCCCTGAAAGCGTTCAAGAAATGTGGAGATGCAGCACCAAGGGATATGGAGATGCAGCACCAAGGGATATGGTTTGTTGCCATGGTGGGATGGGTTGAGGTCGGACTTGGTGGTCTGAGAGGTCTTTTCCAACCTAAAGGATTCCGTGATTCTAAAGCCTGGACTGAACTTTCTGGGACATGGGTCCCAGATGCTCCAGGAGTGCCAAGCAGAGAAGGAGGTTCCAATGGGGGAAGCTGATCTGCTATGTGAGCTTCTGGGTCACACTGAGGAAACAACAAAATGCTGCCCATTCTGGCCAGGTCAGCAGCTGAAACTTCCATTACTGGATGTAGGAACTCAGGGGTCATTTCTGTTTCATTTTTGAAACTTTTTCCCAAACATCACATTGAATGAGAGAGAGGATGAGTTCCTTCTATAAATAGGATCACTCCTGTCACAGCTGGTTAAGTCACACCTTGTGCCAGGCCCATAAAAGAGGTGCCTCTCACATGCACTGCTTACAGGGTGCAGGAGATATGCAGGCAAGTTTGGCAGATCGCTGTTTGAGAAGTTGGAGTTGAGACACAGCTATTTCCAACACAATGAGCCCAGCTCCCAGTCTGGCCTGAGTTAGAAGCCCTGTACTTTCTACTGGCTCATTTTCCCCTGGAGGAAGCTGCAATTACCTTGTGCTTCAAAGCAATCCCATTCTTTAGCTCCACAAGATGCAGCAGTTTCAGTGGATCCATCACAAAGTGGCTTCGCTGTGCTGGAAGTCAACTGACACAGACAGAGAGGCCTGGAACACAAAGAAAAGCAAGTCTACAGCAAGGGAGTGTATGGGTCTCCTACACCAGCTGCAGGAACATCTGGATGGAGCTGGCCTGGCTTGCAGAATCATTAGGGTAATGCAGCAGGAAGTGGTGGTGATGCTCTCTCCCCTTTCTTTCTCACCCCTGAGAGTTTATTACCATCTCATCTCCAAATTTGGTGCTGCTCCGGGACTGAGAGCTGTGAGGAACCTGTTCTGCTGAAGTGATGCAAGTATTAAAAAAAAAAATAAATGTATATATACAAAATAAGATCATTTGTGTGATCTGATTTCCCCACAGATCCACAAGCAATTGCATCAGCACAGCTGAGGGGGTGGGAAACCAAAGTGGGGGCAGAAAGGAACAAAAACTTTGCAAGTTAGCTCCTTACAAGAGAATTTTCTGGAGCTCTGCTGAGACCCAGGCATGCTCAGCCCTTCTGACCAGGAGAGCCTCTGGTTCTCATGCATCTCTCTGAGACAAGCCAGGACTTGGACAAGGGGAGAAAAGATTTATTTGAAGCTGGACTGGGAGAAGTTTAGCGGGAAGGGAATTGCTCTTTGTTCTGGGATAGGCTGGAAGGCAAAACCTTCCTGCTCTGCTCACATAATAATACATCCTGCGGCTTTGCGCACTAGAAGGGTTCTCCTCCACCTCCCTCATCACCTGTACCACTGCCCTGAGCCCAGGGGCTGATGGAGAACTTCAGATTTCCTGGAGATGGAAACCTTTCCATAAGAGCAGGGTAGAGTTACTCTCATTCCAGGTTGTTTGGGATCAAACTAAAGCTTGCTGCCTAATGGGGGATAAGTGAGTATAATGGATGCCCCATCCCTGGAGGCATTCAAGGCCAGGCTGGATGTGGCTCTGGGCAGCCTGGTCTGTGCTTGGCGACCCTGCACATAGCAGGGGGTTGAAACTAGATGATCATTGTGGTTCTTTTCATCCCAGGCTGTTCTATGATAATGCAGCCAGTCAATAACTTCATGCACAGAGCCCTTTGGATGACTGATTTCCAAAAGAGTATCCCACACAAACCCTGCACCACACTGACTCAGCCCTCAGCCTTTTGACTTTGTTCTTCCTTCCTCACATAGCGTCTTGTACTTTTAATTCTCCCCCCTTATTCATTTCCCCCCCAAAAAAAGTTTCCAGCTTGTCAAATAATGCTCTCCCTGTCTCTTTGCCTCTTGGAGTGGGAGGAAAGATAATAAATGAATCCATTTTCAAATAAAAGGCCCCACATGTTACCTGGAAGCTGTGTCCCAGCACCCAAATACCCAATGGGGCAGCAACCTCTCTGTTGGTACCCGCCAGGCGCTGCATGTGTGGCAATCCTGGGGCAAGCAGGACAAGCTGGGCCTTGTAAAATAGGATTTTGTAACATAGGGCTTCCTTTACATGTCCCTGCTAAGCACATCCCTCTCTTTCCTTCTGATGGGGAAAACTTCTGCTCCAGCTGCAACTGCCAGAGTGGAGGAACAGTTTTGGGGATCTGTGCTACCTGCCCCATCACTCCTCATCTCAACGTCCTTTGATTGTGTATAGCATCCTGGTGCAAGATAAGGGATCAGGGGCTGAAGGGAATGACGAGGCTGTCAGACTCTGCTCAGCTTCACCTCTCTTCAGAGCCAGTCCATTCTGGCTGCCTTTTTATGGCCATAGAGGGGTAAAATTGCAGGAGCCCCAAGCCAATTCCTGTAAGAGGACTGCAAGGGCTCCCCTGGGTCCACAGATGGATGCAGGCAGGAGATGATGGCCCACTCTGCCTTGCTCATCCCAGCTTTCTCTGTTCCCTCCGGCTCCAGCACGAAGCTCATTTGACTTTTATGAGGGCTGGAGAGACCAAGCAAACAAAGTCTGAGGGTTTAGTCAGAGCCAGCGGGTACAGCACGTGCCTGTGCCTTTCTCCCCTCCTTTATTTCCACTGACAGCTCCAGCACATGGTGCTGCTCAGCCCCAGAACTTCTCTGAGCCTATTGAGAGGAGTAGGAGAATTTCTTAGCATCTTAGATGGGGCTCTGTTCTTCCAGCTTCAGGACACTCTGAGCTTTAAGGAAGGCACGGAAAGAAAAATAAAAGGGGGAAATATGCTGGAAGTGCCTTGAAGCATGAGGATGCCCTATGGAGTAGAAAAACAATCTGTGAAACAAAAAGCTTTCCAGGTAGAAAGAGCATAGTGTTTCCAGTCCCCGCATTACAGCTAGACCTCTTATTTGAAATCCAACGGTGATGGAGTCACAGTACAAGTTGTGGTCCCCAGAGTTTCAGCCTTGCCTGAAGGCTCTGCCTAAAAGGTGGGGCTGGGGACAGTGCTTGGTGCCAAAGTCAAAGAGCTCCCGTCCCCACACACTGCTGGGTAGTGCTGCACCCATGCTCCAGGACAGGGAACAAGGAATGAAGAGTTGCTCATCCATTCATTACAGAAGTTTTGGGAATCTTTGTAAGTGAGCCAAGAACATGAGAAACAGAAATTCCTCCCACTCCAGGCCTCGCCTGACATTACACAGAACCTTTATTCTTGGCTCCTTCCTCCCTCCTAAAGCCTCAGAGAAGTTCTTCTAACAACACACCACCCTGCTCAGCCCCACCCACTGATGAGCAGCCATCCACCCATCACTAATTAGGCCACCTCCAGAGGCACTCCTTCCCAGGTGATAGCCATACCACTTCAGCACTGTAATGGGATGCTAATAGCAAGGTAGCAAACCTTCAGCTACAGCAAATGAGAACAAGCCCAAATACAACAGCCACAACAGAAATAAAGAAAAATAGTTGCTTACCTTCAGAAGATCTCAGATAGGTAGGGATCTCCAGCAAGTGATGCTCTCATCTTCACTGCCAACCCTTAAATGAGGTCTGAGAAGGGGTGGATCCTGGCTCTACCCTTCCAGTCACTCAGATGCATTGCACACACCTGAGCTCCCCTGGGTTGGCCCTGCCTTCCCACCAGGTGCTCAATCACTGCTTCAGGCCCTGACTCAGCACTGCCACTACAAGCACCAGCAAAGATTGAGACTCCAGCTACGTGGAAATGTATGGGTAGATACACAGGCCCTTACAGCACCTCTTTTTCAGCTGACTTTGCAGTGCTTCTGCTTCAGGCTAGCAAATGCATTGCTCAGGGTCAGCTCCATCCTTATTTCTGGGAGACCTGTGCTGACAGAAGTGAACCTGAGCATTGTGGCTTTAGTTTTCTTGCTTCTGTTGGGGGATGTGCAGTATCCTGGGGCTAGGTCAGGTGCGAGGGATGAGAAATAAAGAAGAAATCAGCTGTGTGTGTTGTAACAGAGGCTGTTCAATAAAATAAATGTTTTCTAAAGGAAAAATAAAGTAGCAGGAACTACTGGAAGAAAGGGTGTTTCCTGTGCTTGAAGGGAAATCCGAAGAAAGAACGATCCTTTTCAAGTGTGTAACAGTGCAGGGAGGAACACAGTCCTGCTGCTTTGATCAGAGCAGGTGGCTGTGCTGGGAGGGCTGGAGGGCTCTCCCAGGGAGGAGGAGGATGTGGCAGTGCTACAGAGGTTCCTTTGATGTGTTCTGGCCCTGCAGCAAAGGACACGTTCCTGCCACCTGCACAGCAGGAACCGGCAGCAGGGGCTGCACCAGGCACACACCTCTGCCCCGTGGCTGAGCAGCAGTGCTGCGAGGCCGTGCTCTGGGCCCTGCCCATCTGAGCCTGGAGTTTCCTTGCAGCTTTTCTCTGTGGTTTCTCTGTTTGTTTGCTCTGACACATGTCCACTGCTTTCCACTAGAAAGCATCATGAAATGACTCCTCTCTGCCCATCCCTGATCATATCCCTGTGCTTTGCTTTTGCATTGCTCCAGCTGCAGATTGCAGCTGGTTTATGACGTTCTCTCAGTGCTGCTTCTCTCTAGGCTAAAACTGGGCTGCAGTGACAGGATCAAGGTGCAGGAGGTAATGGCTTGGTCAGGACAGCTCTGCAAGGCTGTGTGATGGTCTTGCAAGGGAAATGATAAAAGCATGGAAAGTGGGAATATTCCAACCCAGGGCTGGGGTTAGGAAGGGAAAGATTGGTCATGCTGTTCTTTGGCACCTGCTTTTTGCTCTTGTCCCCTCCAGCTTTCAGTAGGGAAGCAGTGGGGCTGCATGCGCTTCCACCTCCCAAGAAGATCAGTGGGATGTGATGCTGCACCTTGAGCCCCCGGAATCCTTTCACAGGGTGTGGGAAATTGTGGCCAGCTAATTCCCAGTTCCCTAAGGCAGATGCTGAACAGATGCTCCAGCAGCAGTTTACCCAAACCTCAGGAGCGAGCTGCAGGCCGTGCCCAGGGATACAGCTAGGCAGTGTGTGTGGTTCTGCTCAGGCAACGCAAAAGGGAAGGATGGAGGGGGCTGCAAATTAATTACCGCTAACGATGCCACCTTCCTGCCGAGCACAGCAATCTCAGCAGAGGGCACAAGGCTCGGTGTCAGTGAGTGCCCAAGCTGTACGGATGCCTTCTGGCAGCCCTGTGCTGCCCATGGCCCATCTGTTCACAGCGGGGCCATCAGGCAGCGCCGGATGGAGGCACGCTTTGACTCACAGGGCAGAGAGTCCATCATTCCCAGTCACCTCGTTAATTGACACAGAGAAAGAAGCCACATCTCATGCCCGATTCTGACTGGCTCTTTAATTGAATTCAACTCAACATCTCTGTTCCAGCCCCCTGGGGACCCACCGATTAATGACGGATTTTTTTTCTCACCTTGGGAATTTCTAGTTGCTTCCATTCTTTTTATTTAATGGGATCTATTGAGAGAACTGATAGTAGTAAACATCCCACCCCCATTCCCTACCTTTCCCAAAGGTGCATTGTGAAGAAAAATGCTTGGGCAGTAAGAGAAAGGGCAGGTGAATGTCAGGGACTGAAACCTGCACAGCATTCCTGTCTTTTGTTCCTTCATCTTTCCCCTCACTCCTCTCAAGACTTCAGTCTCTCCTTGCAGAACTGCTTGCATGCACTTTGCTCAGGATTTAATGAGACTGCGAGGCTGAATTGGATCCTTCATTTTCCCCTCGGAGTGCAACGTCTCTTTAACCTTTCTCCCTTGGCATCCGTTTCTCCCAGCAACCTATTTGCAATCCCTGTTGCTGCAAAGAAATCCCAGCTCTCACTGAGTTTAGAATGGGGGTTGTTGGGGTCTTGGGCACACAATTCGGGGCTGGCTTAGCCAGCTCCCTCCATCCCTGGCAACATGTTGAGGTTTTTCTCTGCTCCTTGAAAGGGAAAAGCAATTTGCATGTCAAAGAGTGGAAAAGGGCAGGGGACGGCAGCTCTCCAACCACTTTTCCCCTTTACCCCCTGCTTCCCCCATGCCTTCCGTTCGGCATTCCTCTGCAGCTAACGAATTATCGCCGCATTAAAGCATCCAGTCACCGTGGGAGAGATCCTGGGGTTTCATCCCCGTCAGCTTCACCCCTCCTGCGGCGTGCAGAGCTGCCCACGCAGAGCTGTTCGGTGCCAGCCCACCCTTCTCCTCCGCATGCGGTGACGCTCGAGGCTGCACGGGGAGGCGGTGAGGGGACGGCGTGGGGAGAACGTGTCTGAAGCGGAGCTCTGACTGCTTCAGCGTGCAGGGACGGGTGGGCTGGGCTTGGGGTTACCCAGCGGAGGGCACAGCGGCTCCAGTCTCTGGAGAGAAGGACAACTGACCTCATCTGTGTCCTGATGCTGGGTGGCAGGGTGCCCGAGGCCAGGCTGGGTGGGCACTGGGCAGCTTGAGCTGTTGGAGGACACGTGGTTGATAATGGGTGACTTTAGAGGTCCCTTCCAACCTTCTGTGTGCTTTTTCTTCACATGTGGCTGCACAATCTGCGTTTCTCCTTTGGGGAACAATTCACCACTCACATCTCCTGGAGCAGGAGAGCCAGAAATACACTCCTGTACAAGTGTACAAACATTGGGATCACAGAATCGTAGGGATTGGAAACGATGTTGCTTCCAGCCCTGAGAGGCAATACCTGCACAGGATGCTGAGTTTGGTTACACCAGGATCTCACAGCACGGCATAACTCAGTGATGTCCCAAAAACACCTGCTTATACCACAACTGGCAAGAGCAATAATTCACCATGCATGTGCTGAGGCCCCTTTCAGCTGGCCAGGACTGCTCTGGTGGCTGGAACAATTGTACCTACTGCCTGTGTCTGCATTTATCAGTGGTGAGGAGAAGGGAATGCTTTCTACTTGCACTAGGGAGATATGTGTGTCTGTTTTCTGTTCATGGTGTCTTGCTTTCCCAGGCAGAGAGCAGAGAACCATTTGCAGGTCTCAGTTCAGAGCAGTGGGAGCAGGGCTACTGCCCAGAGTTGTTCTCATGCCTCGTTTCCTTTGTGGACAGAAAGGTTATCAGGAGGCTGCACCTGCCTCCAGCTGAGGAGAAAACATGCTTCTGGAGGGGCAGAGGGTGGTGATGGTGCCTGATCAGAGCTCTGGGCTCAGCATGGTGTAGAGGGATAGAAGGACACTGTGATCTCATGGCCAGGATGGATGGAAAATCATTGTCATCAGCAGCAGAATGAAAGTCATCATCCTGATGGGCTGTAGTACTGAGCTATTGGTGTAAGAATTGTAAATGTGAGCAGCCTCAGGCCACCAAGGATATGTCCCCAGCCCACAGGACAGCTCTCTGGCTGCTCATAGGTAAGGAGCACTCATCTCCCTCCCTGCTGCTTTGGAACCCAGCTAGGGCTCTGCTCCTAGGGAAACTCCATTCTGCCCTACTGCATCCTGAGAGCACTGGGGGCCCAAAGGAGATGTCCGTGGATCAAAGCCGTGTGGCCTGAAGGAAAGGAGGCAAATCCATCTGGGCTGGGGGTGATCCTGTTAGCGTGGTGCATTAGTGGGGAAATCGAGTTAAAGGGTTGGATGAGGGATGCTGAGGAGTCAGTGGAGACTTCCAGTCTGCCTAATGGGCACTGTCCCCTGGGTTTTCTACCCTCTCGTGAAGCCAGGATGTGCTGTTTTTAGACCGTGCATTAACTCAACACTAAGTGGCTTCCTAGAAGCAGGTGGGATGAAGAAGCCAGGAGCTGGAACGAAGCACTGAAGAGTAAGTCTGATGCTGGATCTGAGTTCCTCTCTGCTTCATCTCTGAGCGTGATGAAGAGTCTGCATGCTCCAGCCGTGGCTACGACGTGGTGCTGACACAACAGCCCCAGACCTTTCCTAGGACTGCCGTGCCCTTGGAGGCACCTTCCTGCATGAGGAGTTGGGCAGCAGCAGCACCAAGCTCCCCCCGGCACAGGGCCCCTTACCTTTGCGTAATGAGGTTAAATCACTGCCTCATTACATCCCTCAAATTAAGTCACCACCTTGCTGGATCAATACTGTTTTCCATGATGCACTCGTGACACCGAGCCCGGGAGATGGATTGATGCTGGGAGGCTGAAGCACTGCAGGGCAGCTCCAGTTAGACCCTGGCTTTGTTACTGGGGGAAAAATAACAAATTTCCACGGAGGGGAGAGGTGGGAGTTTGGTGGAGTGGGGGGGATGCAGTTTGGTGGGGTGGTCCTGCATGCTCATATTTCCCATGCTCGGGGCTTGCATTAGAGGTGCAGGGCTACAACAGCAACATAAGATGGTCCTTATCTCCAACGAGGTCGCAGCAGCAGTGATCTCAAGCAGTGTCTGAGCCGGCAGCTTGGCCAAAGGGGCCTTCCATTTGCCTTGACACCTCTGCAAAGTCATTAACTGATGCTCACCAGGTTTGCTGTGGTTCAGCTGGGAGCTGGAGCTGGGTGAGGAGTCCCTGGGCTGACTTTGGAATGAATTTCAGGGCACTTTGGGATCTGTGCTCTGATCTACAGCCAGGCCACAGCAAGTCTGTGACCAGCATGGATCCTGGCAGTCCCATCCCTGGGTGCTTGCAGCTCAGCCAACTTCCCATGCAGCAGCTCCCAGTGGACATCCCATCCCTTTCCAGGGGACCAGAGGCTACCCACCCTGCTCCAGGTGCCAGGGACCTCTCCAGTGGGTGGACTGGGGGCAGAGGGTTAACCCTCCCAGCCCAGTTCTGCCTCTGCAGAATATCTGTGCAAAATCAGAACCTGCTGTACAGCCAGCATTTCTCAGCCCCTCACTGGGAGCTGAGGAGTCAGAGGAGCAGCATTTCTCACCCCCATCCCACAGAGATGAACTCCAGCTGCCCTCAGGATGCCTACATCTCTGCCAAACCAAAACACCTGGGAGGTTGTTGGGTTTTTTTCCCCTTTTTCTTCCCACTCTGTTCTCCACTCTGGTCTGCCCTGAGCAGCTGTGGCAATGTGGATGAGGTGACACTGCTATCCTCTGCCACTTGTTTTAAGCCTTATAATCTCTGGTTTGCTTAAAAATCCTTCTTCTCTTGTGCTAAGGGTCTTCTTAGAAGGAGGACCATGGCGAGGAGAGCTGGGGTGGCACTGCCAGGGCAGCAGGGCTGTCCCCAGGAGGCAGAGCTGAGCTCTGTGTTCCTCGTCCCTGTCTCGCTACCAAGGAAGAGAAAAACACTCCTGCAGAGCATGGCCAGAAATAGCCTGGGCCTCAAACAGCCAAAAAGCTTCCAAGGGGAAATTTTTCAAGTGCTGGGAATTTGGCCTCTTGGCTGTGCTATGGGTTCCTGTGGTGTCCTGATGCCCGGATAGGAAAAGGCAGAGTTTGAACACAGCTCTCCTAAGCCTTTCCCCTCCCAGCACCATTCCACTGCCATCACCACAGATCCTGCTTTGTAAGGGCTTTGGCACAGGAGATGGGCAACTCATCCCCATGTGAAGTGCTTCTGGGGCCCCAACATCCCCAGAAACCCATCACTGGCGTAGAATGCCCCTGAGATGAGGCTGCCTTGAAGTGAGAGTGCAGTGTGTGGATATGTCTAATAGGAATGCAATAAGGATGGATAAACCCAAGCAGTCCCATTCCTGTGGGAGGAAGGAGGAGGGGGCCGCTCCTGTCTTGGGGAAAGGCAACTGATCCCTGCACTGTCCAGATGGGATCTGAATCACACCGCCACGCAAATGGTCTTCCAGTAGCACACATTGGAGGCTGCAGGGAAGATAAACGTTGCTTCATTGCTCAGGTCCCACTGCTCACTCACCCACAGGGACCTCCTGACCAGCATTTCCATGAGTCAGCATCCTCCGACCACCCCACAGCAAGGGCACTGCACGGCAGATGCTTGGAGGAGGAGACACCTCGGCACAAGGCAGCAGCTTTTCTGCAGATCCCAGGGCTGCTCAAAGCTATTCCATCTCTTTATTTGGGGTTGTGACCCCGTGCACTGCCCGGCTTTGGGCACCTCTGGGTGGGGTGCAGCCTGTGGAATCCTCCTGTCCCCAGTCGGTCCCTGTGTGCCCCAAACTGGAACTGAGCACCACGCAGTGTGGGTGCGTGTAGGAGGTCACTCAAGACATGCTGGCTTTGCAAAACAGATCCCGTGATGAATATAGGATCGTCTATTTTAAGTTTTATAGGGGGCATTTTCCCTTGCCAGGAGCTGGAGAATAGAAGACCCGGGTACCATCTGCCCAGGGGACTGGTGAATCATCCTATTTTCCAGTTAGCCGCACTTGTTTGCTTTGGGAGATCTCCAAGTGAAAGGGGGAAGAAAAAGAAAACCCAACCCGTGGATCTTTTCCCACACAATAAGAAAAATGCTTTTTTTTTTTTTTTTTTTTTTTTAAATTTTTTTTTTTTTAAATTTTATTTTGGGGGCTTTTTTTAATACATGTATTTTTTTCTCTACTAAACCCAGTGTGTGTCAACTCTGCTTTTCCTTAGCAGTGGGCTGGATATAAATAGGCAGTGAAGTCATGACGCCTTCAGAAGAACCAGGTATGGCCTGGGGAAGGGTGAGGGGATTCAGGCTTAGGAGAGAGGGATCAAAGCCAGCTCCTTGGGTTGGGTAGGATTTTTGTCCCCTGACCATGGTGGGATGAGGGGAGCTGCTTTCTCCGCTGCCTCCTGGTTTCCCAGTGTGCTGCAATGGGAGTCATGAGACTCTATGATGGATGTTCCAAAGTTCAAATCATCATCCATGTGACCAGGATGGGTTCAGTGAGCACCCGGAGAGGGGCATTTTGTAGAGCTGAGCCACTTGGAGCTGGAGGCACACTAAAGAGCAAGGGCAGCAGTAGGGAAGGGATGCCAAGGGGCTGGGCTCCTGTCTTCTCCATAACTGTGTTCCTGCAGCCTCCTCTCTTTGTTTTCTGCTCAGATCTGTGTCTCCTGCTTAATTGCCATGCCATGCAGTGAGCACGCTGAGCTGTTTGCAGGGAGAATGTTTGCATGGGACTTTGATGTCTCCATCTATTCTGGAAGCCACTCGGCCTCCTGGAGCACCAGAGGTACAGCTGAAGCCAATATCCCAAATTCTGCTGGTGGGAGGCTTTGGTGGCCAACCCTTCACAAAGAGATGGGAATGGGTTGGGCTCAGCTGGGCTCCGTGCTTGGGGAGCTGCAGGTGGAGAAAGGAATGTAGCAGCCCAGTGTGCAGCATCTCCCTGCTGCAAGAATGTCTCAGCTGACGAATGAAAAGATCCCAAATTGTTGGTCTTCCTCACTGCAATGGGACTCTTTGTTGTCCTTGCCTAAGCCATCACCAGCTCATTGCTTTGTATCCTTGGCACCAAGTGTCACCATAAGTTGCAACTGCAATAAGTTTGGCCGGCCTCAGCATGACCTTCCATGGCCATTTGTTTGTGTGCTTGGTAACAATGTGGTAGCTGCAAGGAGGTGCCAGTTTTACAAAGCAAGAGGATGCTGCACAGCAGGGAGGGGCATCGTGCCCAGCCAGAACCAGCAGCTGGGATTTGGGCCTTTTGTTTCCAGTCTGAAGGTGAAGACATTTTCTCCCTTCTACTTAATCAAAAACTTGCAGTGAAAAAAACAACCCATGTGGAAACTTCAGCCTCACCCACGAGGAAGGAACCTTCCATCAACAAGATAATGCACACGGGGGGAAAAAACATGTCATTTTCTGCTTGGCTGAGGGCTGCGGGGCAGGAACACCTCCGGCCAGAGGCTGAGCTTGGTCTTTCTGCAGCAGGAGACTGGCAAGGAGGATATCTGCATTACTGCTCCATCGCTCGCTGGAAACCAGCACTACTGCTGGGACAGTGGGCTTAGCCCACACCTTGCCAATGTGGCTCCACGGAAGCACGGCCGGATTTATTTTTGTCCAGGCTTGGAGCGGGATGCAGAGATCAGGTGACGGTGCCCGAGGAGTGCTTGGCACTGCTTGTCCCGGTGCCGTGTGTGCACTTTCATGGAGCAGCAAGCAGGCTGGCTGGCGGCCGGGCACCGTGCTCTGCTGCCTGGGTTTGCTCCTCTCCGCTCAGCTCATACTCATGGGATCCTCCCACCCCCCTGCACTCGTGTGTGTCTGGGGGTCAAAACCTGCGGTGTTGCCTTGACATTGGAGTTAGGACCTGGCAACTTGTTTATGGTGAAATAGAATCATGGGTGTTAAGGGAGGTGACCAAGGTGACATGCAAAGAACTTCCCAGTGACCATCACTGAGGTTGCCTCCTTCCAGTGTGGCTTCCATACTGGGATGTGTTTGATGCCAGTTTGTTCCCAGTTCCCCATGCTGTCACCATCAGCTTCCTGGTTGAGATAATCCTGAGCAAGCTCTTTTATCATAGAAGCCAAATCTCAGCTAGCTCAGACATATAAGAAATGTTTAGAATCCCTGGGACATATTGGGGAAACTCACATACACCACACTGGATCCAGTATCCTTTGCATCACAGGGGCACCTTGCATCCAGAATCCTTCCCAGCCTCATCCACAGCCTCAGCAATGAGTGTGGCCACCACCAGGTTCACCCCCTGATTCCTCCGGTGGCTGGGAATGATGCGCATCACCAGAGGCATTCATTTCTCAGGGGGCTGCAGAGAGAGCAGAGCCTGCAGCCTAGGGAGCACTCAGAGGAAGCTCCCAGGGAAGCAGAGCTGCATTGGGGTGTGAGGACCCCAGGGCCATGCGTGGGGCTGGGGTGGCCCTGAGCCCTGCGGTGTGACATGGGTCAGAGGGAGCCAAGCGCCCTGCAGTAGGGGCTGGGAGGTGAAGGTGGGAGCAGGGAGCGATGCTGGCCCAGCAGCACCGAGTTCCCATGTCTAGCAGGAACACAGTGCACGTCCTGCCCTCCCTGCTGCTCTGCGTGGTTGTGTGGCGTGCTGTCATGCACACAGCAGATGATGTACGTTGACACTGTGGCTCCGGGTTCTGTGTTATGGCTTGTGGCATATGGAAATCTGTGGACCCCTCTGGCAATGCTTGCATTGAGCCTAACACAGTGCCAAGGGACTGACCCTAGTGGTGCCTTTCAGCTGCTTGGATGTCTGTGAAGCTGAGATCAAAGGGCCTCTGTTCTTCTGTAGGATTGGAAACATAGCAGAAGGGATGCGGGTGCAAAGCACTGTCCTGTGCTCTGCCAGCACAAGTGTCACATCTCTGCACACAGAAAGTACACAAATACACACATGGGAAACTGCAGATACCTCCTTTCAGCCCTTCCATATAGAAAACGACTCTGCTGCTCTTCTGGATGAAATCCTGCAGCCATTTAATGGAGCGTGCACAGTGGGGTGGGGCTGGGAGCATGGTGTGCACCCCTCAAAGCATTGTAACTTTCTGGCTTGTTAAGGAAAGTGTCAGGGACCTTGTGGGGCAATGCCATGGGGCAGTCAAGACTGACAGGCTGGGGCTTCTCCATGGCTGTGCCACTAGTTGCAGCTTTCTCTAATTAGGAGTCAATGCTGGCTGCAAGCCAGGTCCCTGGGGCGAGCTCTGGGCAGTGAGGAGGGGTGGGACCAGGGAGCACAGAGAGCAGCCAAGGGGCCAGGAAGGTCCTTGGGGAGGATGGAGAGCAGAGCCCATCCGGCTCACAGCAGACTCACAGGCAGCAGTGATTTGTCACCCCTGACATGTCTTCAACCCAAGCACGTGTCCCGCTTCACACAGACAGGGGGCAACAACGTGACTTGGACCTTTCCATCAACATGCATGCCCTGTTTTGAAATCCAGGGGCCAGGAGGGCATTAATTCTACGCCAGGAAGGATGCCAGCTAAGGGTACAATAAAAGATGCTTGTGTCAATGATGGGAATAGAGCCCTCATCCTGAGAGGCTGCAGGAGGGGAGGCCTGGGGAAAGGGGAAGGGTTTGGGAGTGGGAAACCTGTGCAGCAGCTGCGTCCATGGAAGAGGCTGCACTCTGTGGGGCATGGACTTGTTCCAGGAGCAGAGCAATGGAAGCCTCTAGCATGCTGGGAAGCAGGATGATCACACACAGGTCCCTTTTTCTCCCTGCCCCTGGCCCAAGGCTGAGGACAGCTTGCAGATGGAAAGCCGGTGGCTGTGCCTGGGCTAAGAATACCTCAGGGAGAAGGTCAGGTGGGTAGCAGTGGGGCAGCTCCTGTTACAGGGCTGGCACACATCACCTTTGGCTGCCAGAGCCTCCGGAGACATTTGGGGATGTCTTGGAGGGAAGCTGGTCCATTTTCTGGGAAGGTGACAGCAGCCGAGCAGAAGCAGTTCCCCATTGCCCACCACCACTCCAGGCTCCCCGCTATGCACTGCATCCCAATGTCACTGCACAATGCCCTGCTCAGGCTGTGGGTCCATTCCATAGCAGCCAATGTCCCAGCAGAGAGGGTTTTTCTTGCTGAAAAGCTGCTTAGCAGCTTACGGAAACAATAAAAGTAGTATTATCTTCAATGGCGAGGCAGATGGTATGGATGATTGGTTTGACTCTTAAGCTGGATTTCAGCGACGGATATTCTGATTTTTAACAATTTTTGGCTGGTCAGACTCTGGCAGCATAATCCCCAGATTCTTGCTCTGTGTAAAACTGTATCTGTGCTGGGGGCTGCGGGATAGATACCTGCCCTGGGGAGCAATGCTGGGGCCAGCATGGGAGGGGGCACTCGGACACCAAACACACAGCCTGAGTGCCCTGCAGTGGCCAGCAATGCCACAGCCTGGTTAGCATGACCTGGCCAGGGGACAAGGCCCCTCTCTTCTTATTCAACATGGGATGGAGCGTGCTGCAAACACATCACTGGCAGGAGCTCAGCTCTGAGCTTCCTTCCCCCCACCCCCCGCATTGTCTTCACAATGAGATTTATTTAGTCTTTCTCCTAATTATCAGGAGCAGTGGACTTCCCCCCACCATCTGAGCACTGCCTCCTGCTGATACCCAGCGCCTGTTCTCGCCGTCGCCTCCGCACAGCATCGTTGCGGTGCTGATGGATGATCAGTGGGCAGTGTCTGGCAGAGGGCTGCTCCAGGGGACCCTCTCGCAGTGGGAACCCATCTCAGGGTCTGCCCTGGGGAACAAACACAGGACCGTCCCCATTGCGATTGGGGAAGGGCAGTTCCACCCAGATCAGAGCCACCCTTAGGTGATAGTCAGCCTCAGTGCTGGGGGATGGGACCTGCACCCAGCATGGTGCATTGGGCTGCAGATTGATTACACATCCCAAGCCCCCCAGGCACCTGCATGAGAAAAGCCATCACCCTGCACATCCTTCCTGTTAGAATCGTTTTTTATTTAGCAAATGCCCAGAGCACTAAAATAAAATTTCCCCCCCTTAAAAAGAAAAAAAGACCAAACAAACAAACAAAAAAAACCCACCAAACCAAAGGGTCATCTCTGCATTTACATTGAATTTATAAACTGATCAAAAGAGGAAGACTTCTACAGAGGTGAAAGGTTACCCAAAGCTTCCCTTTAAGAAAAATAAACATGGTATTTCTGGTACAGTCGTGCACTGTGGTGCTGGTCAGCAGTACAGCCGAGGGTGAGGGAGGGGAAAGGTGGGGATGAAGGGTGAGGTGGAGATGAAGGATGAGGTGGGGATGAAGGATGTTCTATGCCGTTTGGTGCAGCCCTGCAGTCAAAACCATTTTCCTGTGCTCCCTGGTAAGGAAACAACGGAATAAAAGATGATAATAATAAATAAATAAAAGAATACAAGATTTTAAGGAAGAGTGTTGGTTTCTGTGATGTTTGAGGATGGCTTCAGGGAGGCAACCCTGCACCAGAGCGAGCGGTGGTGGCGGTGGGCACCTGGGAGCAGATTTGGGGTGGTGGCAGAGGGATGCTGATCCCCAGTGCCTTTCCCCTGGCAAAGCAGTGCCAGCATTGCCAGGCTTATCTTTAGCGCTGTTCCCTCCCTCGCCCCCACACCCACCTCCTCACCACGTCCCCCACCAAAACACACCGTTATATAAGAGCTCACAGCAGCCATCTGGGGCTGAGTCAGCCACGAACCCAAATGGACAGCGAGCCCACCAGGTGGGGGGCAGCCCCCAGGGAGTGGGGTGGTGGGGTCACCCCGTTGCTGGCACCCCGATGCTGTCCCTAATGTTCTCTGATGGGTGGTGCAGCCCAGCATGCAGGAGTACTGCTCTGGAAGGGGACAGCCCCAAGCAAGTTGCACGAGGTCATCAGGCAGCAAAGGAAGGGAGGGCTTCATTACACACCGATGAATATTGCCAAAATAAACGTGCCAGCTGGAAGAAGAGGAAAGCATCAGATGTCTGGGGAAGGGGCTCCGGACGTAGCTCCTCTTCCCTTCGCATCCCTTCTGCAGCCTTTCCACGTTTCTTCCCTTAAAGCAGCACTACCGTGCCTGATTTGCCTCTAAATGTGCTCATGTGGGGTTTGTTCCCCTAAGCTGGGGGTCTCTCCTTCAGTCCCTCCAGGAGCTGAGTTGGTTGTGACCTGAACTTGGCAGAGTTGTGCTGATTCACGACAGCTTGTCACACAGAAACTGCCTAAAACCGACAGAAAAAGGGACGCTGACTCATGTGTTTGCCTTCCCTGAGCGGGGAGAAATGTGAAAGGTGAACAAAGTACTTAATGGGTGGTAATTACATTCAGGCTGTATTAAGAAGCCAGTGTGTTATTGCCAAAAGAGGCCATTTAAGAAATAATAATAAAAAAACAGTATTTAAGATTTTAACCTTGACAGTGACCTTTTAACAACAAGTGTAAGGAAACGCTTTATTTTGTCCCACTGACACTCATAAATGTGTGTTAAGGAGAAACTCCGGGTGCTGTGCTTCTGGTCTCCCTGCAGGATGCTGGGGGCTGTTCCCCCCTGTTATACAGGGGAATAAAACAGCGTGGGATGGAGAGAAACGTAGTGCAAGGAGACAGAAAGCACACCCCTCACTGGGAGAGCTTTCAGTGCCGGAGGAAGGAGTTAGAAAGGGTCCACCTTAATGCAGGATGAAAAAGCAAATTGTTGGCAGGAGAGCAGAGATGCTGCTCCGTTGCTATGGTTACAAGCGAGCATCCCTGGGTATCGCCCTGTGGTACCCGAGCTGCTCCTGGCTGCCTGCGCCGGTGAAGGGGCAGTTTGGGTGGGTGATGGAGCAAATGCAGAGGAGTTTGGGGGGGGCTGAGCTCTGTAAGGCAGCCAGGAGGGAGGATGCATCCAGGCTGTGTGCAGGAGATGTGTTAGTAGTGGGGTCAGGGCAAAGCTCTCCAAAACGTGGCGTCTTAGCACTGCTGGGAAGGATGCAATAGGGAATTCAAGGATTTGGTTCAGAGAGTTTGTGGCTGGTGCTGGCCTGACTCAAAGGAGCCAAGCAGCTGCAGTAATGCTGCTGCCAGAGCCCATTCAACAGATCTCTGCCTGGGAGAAGGAGCAATGGGGCTGACCTTGCACCCCTAGTCCCTCCCTGCACGCAGCACACTGACTTCAGTCCCATCCCAGTGTGAACCCAGAGCTGGCAGAGCCTCACCAACACTCCTGCCTGCACAGATGGAAAGACCAAAAATCTCTGCACGGCATAGAGAACTTCCTAAGTGCCCAGAACTTAAAGGGAAGAGGCAGAAAGGCAGTACAGTGGTGAGAGAAGAGAGGATTTTACCAATTAAAGACAACTTGAGTATTAGAAGTGGAGGTTGCCATCTAAGAACCAGCCCCATCCTTCCTGCTGGCTGCACAGCATCCTTCCCAGCCCACTGGGGATCCCTGCAGGATGGCTGACATCCCTGCCTGCTCCTGCTCTGACAGTGAGGATTGCCAGAGAAGAAACAAAGCAAGGACTGAACGCTCTGGGATAATTCCCTGTGGCAGCAGCCTCAGCTCAGCTCCCTGGGGATTTCTGCCACCAGCAGCCACTGAGGGAGGAATTACCAAGGCAGTGCAAACTGTCCCTAGGGGAGCTGCCAACTCCTGAATCATTAAATGCTTCCACAACTAAAACGATGAGTTTGTCGGCTGCAGGAAGAGTCAACGCTGCATGAGAGCAGAAGCTGGAGCAAGGTTCCCATCTCCAGCAGGGCCCTGCAGGGCCTCCCTGCGCCCTTCCTGGGGCAATTTGCAGCCAATCTGCAGCCCGTGTTCTGGGGAGGTTTCTCATTACCTTCCCCAGCCGCTCCTTCTCTGCTCCTCAGTGAGAAAAAAGATTCCAGAAAAGCATCTGGTACAGATTTAAAGGCATTAAGAGACAGAGATTGGTGGCTTGTTCTAATAGCTAATCATTATTAAAAGATCGCTCCTTGTTTCTAAGACAGATTTGTCTGGCTTCAGCTTCCAGGAAGAGGCTGTTATTATGCCTTTCCCCGGTAGATTAAGTTACCTCCTTGGACTCATGTTTTCTCCCCATGACAAATGCTGTAATCAAGTCACCTCTCATTCTCCCCCTGATAAATTAAACGTGCAGAGCTCCCACCTCACGCCCAGCGCCAGCCCTACCTGTGCTGATTGCAGTGAGTGGCTGGCAGTGATTTTTCTACATTATGAGCAAAAATCTCTCCGTGAGGGAAGGAATGGGTCTGTCCAGCCAAGCAGCAGTGGCTGGGAGCCAGTGGTCAATTGTTGTCCGTCCCACATCGTGTGACCAGCCGGAGAAATCTGGATTAACAATTTCTTCATATTGCCCATCCTGCCCACCTGCCACGAACCCCAGCAGAGCATCCCGCACGCTCACTCTGCCTTCCTGTAGCCAGGACATCCCATTAGAGGTGTTTAAACAGCCACTTGGTGTCTCTGGAGGAGGCAGTGCCCTTAGAAAGCAGATCCTCGTGCAGCCCAAGGGCAGACAAGGTTGCTTGGGAAAGATTTGTGGGTGGGCCTCAGATGGCTGTGCTCCTTCTGCCTGGTCATGGCTTCCATCTTCAGGCTCCCCACACGGCTGAGCTGCTGCCATCCGCTCCCTGTGCTGTGTCAGCAGCTGATTTCAGGTTGCATGGGCAGCATCCAGTGCTGGATGCACGGAACAGCTCACTTTTAGGGCTTGGCTGTGCTGATTTAACACCACAGAGCCCTGTTTTCCCATTCCCCCATATCACACCCAACTTCAGCATCCTTCCCATCCCAGTAACCCCACAGCCCAGTGCATTTCCAAGCCATCATCTCCCTTTGGCAACAACTGAGACTCAAATTTGGCTTCTTTCTCCTACCTAGATGCAGCAAGAGGGATGTTTGCCGAGAAACTCCTACAAGCCTCCCATTTTTATCCAAACCAGCTCCTGGGGCAGTGCAGTCCCACTGGCCCCAAGGCATGCTTAATGTTTGCTGCACACATAAAATCTACGTATACTTTAGGATAGAACAACAGACAGCCTACAAATCCCATTTCCAGTACTCTACAGCCAGGCAGTTCTCCGTGGTCTTTAAAATACACAGCATGACGCGAGATATTTTAAATAGATCAAAATACATTTATTACATATTTATATTATTTTCTCTATTCTATTTATATTTTTTGGAGATTCTTATATATAATATATATAATATATTTAAAATAACATAAAATTGGCCAGTTTTTTTTTCCTTCTTTCTTTTTTTTTTCTTTTTGTCATTTGAAATACATTTTACAAATATATATATACATTGTCACATATATCTCAAATATATGTGCAATGAGACAGAGAAACTCTGGAGGTGGAGAAGGTACAGAGACTTTCATTGCATCCATCACTTTGCTACCGCTGCACGTCACTGTGTCCCCAGCAAACTGACGCTGCCTTTTACCCCTGGGAAACCAGTGCTCCCAGTTGTCAAACTGGGGGCCAGCCTCGGTCCCCACATTGCATGGGACAGAGCCTGAGGGAGCCCTGAGGTGCATGTTTTAGGGGTGAAAGAGGAAAGATGGGGCTTTTCCGAGGTGGTACCCACCCTGGGGATGGGGGCAGCGGGACAGATGTGCACAGCTGGAGGGCGTCCAGACCCAGCCCTGCGCCCACCCCCTGTGGCAGCATCCCTGAATTGGGGGGGGGGGTGGCAGAGCAGAATCTGGCCACGCACTCAAGCACAGAAATGGGGCAATGGAGTGGGGCTGGCGGGGGGGGAGGGGGTTCTTTTGGTTGTCAGCACACAAAGAAAGGAAAAGAGCAGGAGGGTTTAAAAATAAAACGTTTCTGTTCTGCCTTATTAAAGATAGAAAAGGTGGCTCTGGATTCATTTCCTACAAAAGGTTTGAAGGTTGAGCAGGCACCGCATCGCGGGAGGTGAAGCACTCAATGATTGTCCCAGCCCTAACGACAGAGAAGTGCACTCCGCTGGATTATAAGGACCCAAGGCTCACTCCGACTCAGGGCTGCTGGGGGCTATGGGCACGCAGCATAGAATGCTGCAGGAAGGTGACTGGGGCTGTGCCTTCCTCACCTCCCCCATCCTCCAAGGATCAGTGTAATGCCAGCTGTACTCCGTGGTCTTGACAAGGATTGATTGGGGAGTCCACCATTTCAGCTCTGAGCAGCCCTTCTGGGGGCTCCCACACCAGAACCCAGACCCTGAGAGCATTTCAGCCACTCCTTGGAGCACCTGCCACATTGGGGCTTTTTGTTGCCTTTTTTCCCCAATTCTCTTTCACAGCGCACGCAATAAAACCACCAACCGAGGCAGCCTCTGCTGTGCTCTGTGGTGGTCATAAAGCAACCAGGAGATCTGAGCACTCACAACAGGCAAAAATAACATCTGTACACCATGTACCAGCACACCCATGTCCAGAACAAGGACTGTACCGTGCAGGTGCAACAACTCTCCAGAGCTAGAGCCTCACAGTGGGCTTTGGGGAGGGGCGCATCCACACGAGCAGAGGAGAGCCCCAAATTGGCCTCTGTGGGCTCAACCCCCCCACCTCCCTACGCAGTAGTTTAAAAATACTTCTGTATATATTATTCTACTCTCTCAGGTAACACTGTACAATCATATAAGTTCCTTTAAAAGCAATAATTTACTTAAAGACATCTCTATTTCTCTTTTTTTTCCCCCCCCCCTTTTTTTTTTGTACAAATATTTACTGTGAGATATATATATTTATAAAGAAATTAACCCTCTGAGAATCCTACAGCAGCAAGATGTGCACCTTTTAATAGAGTTATTATTTATTCAAAAGAACCTAAAACCACTTAAAAGCATTTCTTTAAAAAAATAAATAAGTAGTGCGCACACAAAATCTCTCTGCCCCCTCCCCGTTGCCCTGCCCACCCCCCTCGATGCTGTGGGGCAAAACACGGGGGGCAAAACCATCCCCGTTGGTGCAAAGGGACCGGTGATGGGATGGCAATGTGTCACTTCATCAGAAAGATGAAAGTCATGGATGGTGCCCAATGGCAAGTCCTGGTGTGTCCCCCATTTTAAGGACAGCCCTATTTGGGACACTCTTTGCAAAAATGAGATAGGGACGAGGGTTGAGGACAAATCCTACCTGTGCTGCTGGCATTTAGACTAGGCTATCACGCCTGGACATGGCTTGCCTGTAGTGGGATGGGGAGAGGAAAGTGCCAGGAGCCCACGGAGCTGAAGCACTGCTGCAGACCCCTCTCCCAAGCCCTTATGGCTGAAGCCGGGTGCAGGACCCTAGCCCTTCCTGCAGCACAGAGAGCCATATCCAGCTCCAGCATGAGGGAAGCAGTGAGCTACATCTTCCCAACTTCCCTCCTTGCAAAGGGAGAGAAGGCTTCCCATGCACGGCACGGTTTGCCTCATGGCATAGTAGGGACAAGGTTCGGTGACATGGTGGTAGATGGGTTGGCGTTTGGAACTGGCGATCGTAATGGTCTTTTCCAACACTAATGATCCTGTGATTCTATGTTAGTAAAAGGCAAACCAGCGTGCAAACAAGACCAGCCCAAAGGGCAGCAGATGGGACAGAGCAATGGGAATGGGTGGGATGGGCGTGGGATGAGCGCGTGTGAGTTTGCATCTCTAAGGCACAATCCACCTCAAGGCTGGGACATGGGGACAGGGTGATGTGCAGGACATGGTGGGTTTCCCGACTGGCATCTGTTGGTTTTGGAAAAGAATCCGCCTCCAAACAGAACCCTCCAGTGAATGGGGAATTCACAAATCCCAGCCCGGCAGAGGCGGCACGGACAATGCTCACGTCCTACTTCTGGGCTACATCAGATGCAACCCAGCAAGACACATTTCACCTTGATCTCCACATTTCAAATGGTTTTTTGAAGGAGAAAATACCACACTGGTGGGTGGAATGGGAAAATACCCAAATTCAAGAGCTTTCCAGTCTGCCTTTTGTGCTTTTCATTTTTTCATCCTAGTTCTGGTGGAAGTTATGAATTCCCCACTGGAGACGCAGCACTTCAGCAGCTGACGCCCCAGGCCCAATTTCCACCCTGAAGATCAATATTTCCAGAGTGTGGCTAATTATTGTGTTTACAAGGGTTCTCTCTACAGCAGTCTGGCTTTTCCTTATTAGCTACTTTGCTGGTAATTACGCTACTTGCTTTCACTGCCACGGACCTGCAGCCACTTACATCTGTTTTCTGCCTATGAAGCAGTGCCAGTGGAAAAAAAATCCACCCCTCAATCAGATGCTGCCTTGGCTTTGAGCTCCTGCATCTACCCAGCAAGTCACCACTCAAGAGACCCCTGCAGCTTATTCATTCCCTTGCTCGCTTTTAAAAAATACCAAATCATTTCTTTCAGATTTAATATTATTATTATTACTAATATTAATATTATTGTTATTATTATTTTGGTAAACAGTCTCCCAAAGGTTACGTTGAAAAAATTAAAAACCTTCTTGCCTCCCTCCCCTCCCCTTTCCCCAAATTAAAAAGAAGTACGTTAACGTTGCATGGTATTTCAAGTGTTGTTCTTGTGCAACTGAATCATACTGCCTGCCAGAAAGAGCGATTTTTGTTTTGTTGCAGCTCAGTTATATTTAAAAAAAAGGAAAAAAAAAAAGAAAGATAAAGGTTTGTTTCCTGATATTTCCTCTATTTGGATCTCGGCTCCAAGAAGACGCTCGCGCTTTCCCCATGGGGAGAGCCCAGCCCTACAGCCAGTACGGGACACACATGCCCCGGGACCCCCCCGTCCCCCCAGGGTGTGGGGAGCGCTGTGCCTGCCCCGTCCCCTCCTGCAGACCGCTCAGTGGTTATTGCGATGAAACTGAAAACTAGGAACAAGACTAATTTCTCAAGCATTCCTATGGCACTTGCATTGTTCTGCATAATTTGAGCGGGTTGTAGGGGAAGAGATTAGAGGAGGAAAAAAAATACCCTCGGAAAAGTCAACGAGAGGACCTAGAGTCATATTTCTGACTCCCTCCGGTATGACCTCTGATCCAACGCTATCGTTGCTTGAAGCCGGTCGAACTCATGCCTGTTGTCTGGGCTCAGGTCGTCCAAACCCCTGCTGTCATCATCCTCCTCATCCTCATCGCGGCTCATGAAGGCCAGCTCGTTCTCGTAGCAGAAGGAGTTGGTGCTGGGCAGCAGGAATTTGTTCTCCACCAAGTCCTTGGCGCTGCAGCGGGGCGTGGACGGGACCTCGTATGTTTTGTGGAAGTGGGAATAGTCTACTTTGTATTGGTTTTTCTCCTCAAACAAGACAGGCTCGAAGCGGTGGCCCCACAGGATCTCGCTGGCCAGGTAGGAGCTCCGAGCTTGTGTCGTCATCGCAGTGGCTTCTACCATGCCTTCGAGGATGACCACAATCTCAAAGTCGTCCGTCTCCAAGTCCTGGCGGCTGATCCCGAACAGCGGGCTGTCTTCGTTGATCTCATGGAGAATGGTAATGGGGGACACCAAGAAGATACGGTCCAAGCCTTTATCAAAACCCACGTCGATGTCTATTTGGTCGAGTGGGATGTACTCCCCTTCTTCTGTGATTCTGGGCTTAATTAATTGAGCTCGTACATGGGCTTCTACTATGTGGCTTTTCCGGAGATTCCCGACTCTCCACATCAGGCAGAGTTTCCCATCTCTCATTGCCACTACTGCATTATGGCTGAAAAGTAACGTCTGGGCCCTTTTTTTGGGCCTGGCCATCTTTGCCATTATTGCACCAATCATGAAAGAGTCGATTATACACCCCACGATGGACTGAACCACCACCATGAAGACCGCGAGCGGGCACTCCTCTGTCACACAGCGGAAGCCATAACCAATAGTCGTTTGGGTCTCGATGGAGAACAGAAAAGCAGCCACAAAGCCATTGACCTGCAGAACGCAAGGCTTGAAGGTATCATCTCCACCTGGGTTTTCTAGATCTCCATGAATGAGTGCAATTAGCCAGAAAATCAGCCCAAACAATAACCAGGATACCAGAAATGCCAGGGAGAAGAGCAAGAGCATATACCTCCAACGGATGTCAACACACGTGGTGAACATGTCTGCAATGTACCTCTGTGGCTTGTCATCCATGTTCGTGAACTCCACATTGCACTGACCGTTCTTCTTTACAAACCTGTTCCTGCATTTCCTCCTGGTGTGGATTTTCCCATTGCCAAAGCCGTTAATCCCTGGCATGGTGGTCAACCTCAGTCCGTCTTCCTCGGAGGACACTATGCTGTAAGGGTTGACCCTGCCTGCAGTCATCCCTGAGCCAAGCCCAAAGTGAAGGGGAAGGGTCTTGTGACTCCCGGTGTCCCCCTGGCCCACCCCTGCCCACCCCCCAAATTCTGGTGCGGTGGAAGAGAAGTCCCAGGCTTCCACGTCTTGGCAGCCACGTCACCACAAGTTTCCCGTGAGAGGCTCTGCAATGAGAAAACAAAGACAGGGCCATTAGCTCTCGTGGCAAAAATGGGGTCCACCAAGTGGTGGCTGCATGCTGGCCGGAGACCTCCCTCACTGCCTTTCCCTTGCTTCTCTAGTAAGGCTGCTCCCCAGAATTACATGTGAGGAAGGAAGACGTCTTAAATTTTGTTCTTTTTGTGTACGGCAGGGAGACACAGCATTTCTGAGAACCACAACAACACCAGCAAATGAGAAAACTTGGACTGCGCTGGATTCTCTTAAAACTGTTCCCCTCCGCATTCCTTGTGAGTTCTGCTGTCAGAGCAGGGTCAGGTTGCTGGAGAGGAGCGCAGAGAGGCCAAGCTGCTCTCCTTCCTCAGAGATATTAATAAAGGTACGCTTGAAAGCGGCTCCATCAGTTCACATTGCCCATGCCAGATGGACCGCTGCCCAGCACATCACAGCAGCAGTCACCCGACCTCCTGAGCACCAGCTCTTCTAGGGTCGAGGGAAAACACAGAGAGATGTGGATATATCCTCCATTCCCTGGCCCGGGGGTGGGAGAGGACACAGCCAACGTGCAGCTGGTTGGAGATGGCCCCGGGAAGGCACTCACTCTGAGCAGATGTCCTGGCGAGCAATTTTCCCAACGTGTCCACTGGGACATGGAACCATCTATGGTCACAGATAGGCTTTAATGTCCAAGTCTAATGAAGGGAGAAGTGGTGCTAGGGGACAAGGAACTAGTTTGATCCCATCTGGATGGCCCAGCTGCAGGATTAAGGACTTGTACTTGTCCCATGGTGTGGGAAGACAAACATATCCTGCTATCCCTTAGCACCTCGGGAGTGGCAACAGGAGGCACATCATGCTGCAAAAGCAACTGCAAGAAGCTTCATCCCAAGCATCCTCCCAAACTGCCTCTGCCATCATGAACGCTATTATTTAACGTTGTGGGATGTGTCAAGGGAGATGACACCTTGCTGCCAGCAGTACCCCCCTGAGACCCCCACTCCCCCAGCCCAGAGGTGCCCAGCTCATGGCTGTATTCTCTGTTCTGTACCCGCTGGCCTGATCAATGCGCTCGATCCCTGCAATCAGCAAGAGCCCTGGGGACAGGCAGGGACAAGCATACCCTTTCCATTACACACAGGCCAGGCTGGGCGGCCAGCCCAGCATCACTGCCAGCAGCAGGGAGCATTGCCAGGCACTGCCTGCCTCGGGCTGCATCAGCCCGGATAGCAGCGATCTGCTGGGCTTCCTTTTACATAAATTCTCCCCAAATCCATCCTGAAACTTGAGGATAACTGCAGAAGCCCAGCGGGAAAATCAACAAACTACCCATACTTCCTATGTTCTGGTAAAAGGTTGATGCCCGCCTACGTCTTGTACACCAAGTCCCTTATTTCCTCTTGCTGCTGTCCAGATGAGCAGTTTTATGCCTTCTCCTCCTTTTTCACAGAACTGAGCATTTGGAGACACACCAGGCTGCCTGCCCTCCATCACCCCCCAGCTCGCCCCACAGCCTCGTACGAACACCCCAAGCAGCATGCCACATGCTTTTGTCACCAGATGAATTTACTGTTGCTTTTTTTTTTTTTTTTTTAATTAATTCTAGATGCATTTGAGCAGTGGACAAAATGCAATGAGCTCCCGGTGACCTGTGAGAGGATTAGCTGGGGCTGGATTAGCAGTGCTGGGGGGAAGATGTGCCCGGGTGGTGTGGAGGCACTGCTTCAGCCCCTCCACTCTCCTTCTTACTTCCTCTTTTGATCCTTTGTCCCTGCTTCCTTCCTGTCCTCTCCTTTCCTTCCTATCTTTCTTTCTTCTGTCCCTCCTTCTCTATTTCTCTATTTCTTTTTTCTTATTTTTTTCTTTTTCTTCCTTCACCTTTTTTTTTCCTTTTTCTCTTCCTTTTTTTTCCACTTTTCTCTTTTACTCTCCTCCTTCCTTCCTTCCTTCCTTCCTTCCTGCCTTCCTGCCTTCCTGCCTTTTGCCTTCCTGCCTTCCTGCCTTCCTTCCTGCCTTCCTCACTCCTTCCCTCCCTCCTTCCCTCCCTCCCTCCTTCCCTCCATCCTTCCCTCCTCCCCTCCCTCATTTCTTCCTTTCTTCCTTCCTTCCTTCCTTTTCTTTCCCTCTCTCTTTTATTCCTTTCTTCGTCCCTCCCCTTCTTTCTCTCTCACCTTTTCCTCCCTTCCTTTCCTCTCCCCCACCCCCCCACATCCCACAGCGTTTCTCCCCATCCGTTTATAGGACACCCTGTGGCAGCAAGCAATGCCACGACACCCAACTTTTCCCAGACCGGCTCAGCTCTTGTGGCACTGTCAACCCTCATAACCCCCCACAACGACACGGGATCAAAGCATCGAGGGGGGGAGAGAGGGGGGACACAAACCCACAGCCGGGAGCAGCTCCAGCCCCGGGGACAACAGCAGAGCTCCGGGGAAACCACAGCTGCACAGAGCAGCGCAGCGGGGCTGTGCCGGAGCACGCGCTCGCTCGCAGCTCTCACTTTATTTAGCACAGTTTTGTTTTGAAACACAGAGTTCGCTGAAAGCTGAGTTTGCTTTTAATTTGAACACTGAGACCCACGCTGGTGCTGCAACCGCATCGAGACTGCTGGAGCATCCCAGCCTGGGAAGAAACTCACACCTTAACAGAACCCGCGAGCCCCATCCTCAACACACGCCGCAGAGAATTAACACGGAGAGACCCCGACAGGATTCCTGTACCCTAATAGCAAGAGGGGCAGCCCCCAGCTCCCCATGGGCTCTGTACTGCAATGGCTGACGCCAGCTCATTAGCTGACATTAGGAGCAACGACGCCTGCAGCCACCCAGCTCCCACCGCAGAGCCGCTTCCCGCAGAGCCCGAGCGTCTCGAGCAACCCGCCAACAGCACTGCTAATTTTATTTATTTTTCTTAAAAGGGGCCTAAATGTTACAATAACGGACAGCGAGCGCGCGGGGAAAAGTTGGCTACAGGCAACTGAGTGAGCTGCTGAGATTTAGCATCACACCTTACCCTGACGAGCAGCCAGGACATGAAGGTCCCCGTGGCACAGCAGAGGTGACAGCCCATGAGCGGATGGGATGGCACAAGGAGGTCACTCCGGGCACTGCTGCCTGCCCTGCAGCAGGAGATAACGTCCTTATCTCCCACAGCAATGCCCTTCATGCCCCAGCAGCAGGGTGGCAATGTCAGTGTGAAGCAAGAGTCCCGATGTGGAAACCCAACCCTGGGAATCTGTAAAACTGTGGGGTCACAGGGCTCCCCTGAAGGGCCCGGTGTCAATCTGGGGGAGGGAACTATTCTGCCTGAATCATTCACCTTGCTGCCATCCCATCTTTGCGCATTTCCAATTAATTAAGAGCTGATGTGAGGCGAGCCAGGCCCTGACAAAGTCCCGAAGATAAATGTCCCCCTGCACCCCCCGTGCTGACAGAGAGGACAGGCGGATCTCCCACAACGGCGCATTCCTAATGAGAAATATCTGCTTGGTTTCAGCAGGAACAAGGTGGGGAAATGATACCTCTCTCACCAACCTCACTACAGCCTCACGTTGCTGTCAATGAGCCTAAATGGTGCACACGCAAGGGAAACTGAGGCACAAGGACATTATGGGACCGGGGCACACAACGGTACCCATACTCAGAATGGGGGGCCCTGGGAGTGCCTTGCTGTAGCATGCGGAGGGGGGGAGGGGGGGTCAGGAAATGCCACATCACCCGTGGTGACCCCCAGCTTGCAGCCACCCTGCTGGGTCTGAAATCCCATCTCCCCGGATATTTCAGCTGTTTGTCTGTCTGCTCACATCCGCAGTGCCGGATAGCGAGGGGCATGGTGAGGGGTGAGGATGAGGGCAAGTGGTGGTGGTGGGGGGTGCTGAACGCTTTGGCAGGGTCAACAAGCACTGAGGGACACATGAAACCCCAGGGATGCATCCAGAGGGCTGCACCCACACACAAACCCCTGGGGTCCCACAGCCCCTCCCCCTACCCCCCTTACTTCATCCTGGGATTAATTCCCCCCTGGTAAATCTTCCCTAGGAAAGCCACGGGGTAAAGGGTCAGCCCTTACCTGGCTTGAGCCTAGGGGGGTCTCTCCAGTGCTCCCCAGCCATGGCTGCAGGGTGCAGGATGCCCCGTGGCCCTGCTGCAGCCCAGGAGAGAGACAGAGAGTTTTAATTGAATTTCTAGATTATCCTGGGGGAGAAGTTGTAATCTCCTTAAATCCAACCTCTGCTTGAGTCCCATAACCTACTGTCCTGCGCCAGGGAAGGGATTTAGTCAGGGGGAGGGGAGGTTTCGCAGCTTGCTCGTGCCCACTGAGCCCCCAGCCCCACTCAGCACTCTGCATACTGCATGATGTGTTCCACAGGGATCTGATCCCGCAGGACGGGCTCAGCCATTTCAGGGATCTGATCCAGCAGGCAGAACACATTGGGATTGTCCCTAGAGCCCTGGAGCTGAGACAGCGGTGATGGTTCTGCCCGGTGTCTTTTGGAGCAAGCCCCTTTCTGGGTACTCATGACTGGGAGATGAGATGCAATAGCAGCCATCCAACCTGTGCTGGCAGCTTGGGGTCCTGGTGGGATGTACAAATCCCCAGCCACAATGGTCTCCATCCTCCCCCAAAAAATCCTCCCTGGACATTATGAGCCAGAGGGTGTGTTTGGATAGGTGACCTTGGGGTGTCTCCACAGCCGCCCCATCCACTCCCCTTTACCACGTGGCAGCCATCAGTCCCACGTGCCCAGCGCGTGCCGCTGTCCCCAAATCGAGATACGTGCCCGGCTCCTTGCCAGGGCATTGTGTGAGCCAGGCTGTGCCCCAAACCAGTGGGACTGGGGGCAGATAATGGCATGGGTGAAATCATCCAGCCCCAACTCTGCCTGTCCCATGTCCCGGTTGTGTCATTGCCCAGGGACCCGATGGTGACATGAGTTCCCATCGGAGGATGGTGTGTTTTCATCCAGCCCATGCCAAGAGGTTTAGAGGGACAGCACTGACCCTCCTGCCCTGGCCCAGGAGGATCACCCAGCTGCTAAAAAGCACCATGGGAAAGTAGGGAGCAATGGGACCAAAAGCACAACTGCCTTCAAGCAGATTTCCATCACTGGCAGAAGGAGATGGGATGCAGCGCTGATGGGCTCTGCTCATCTAGAGGTCATGCAGGAGCTGCTGGTTCTATCAATGCAGGCTGTCATGGGCACAGACTATCTTAAGAGCCACTGCACAGTGTGATACTGCCTGTGCCATAGGGTCCAGCTCAGGCTCACATCAAAGTCTCTTTCAAATCCCATTAAGAGAAAGCCCAAGGTGGATTTTCCCATGCTCTCACCCAATGCGATTCACTCCAGGAGCGATCTCCAGATTGAGGGAAATCAGTGTGGGCAGAACCCACACCCAGGAAACATTTATTCTGAACACAGAGTACTGAAGAAGGTGCCATGGGGAAAGATGGTACCACTGGAATGTGCCAAGGGAAGGTGCCATGACCATCCCACTGGGCACAATGGATCTGTTGGCCACAGTGGTAGAGCTGCTGCCACTGCAGGGAGAACAACTTTGAACTGCTTGGCATTGGGTTCCTGGTGGGAAATCTCTACCTTTCTGTGCTCCAAGAGCAGATCAGGGATGCTCAAATCACTTGAGCAAATGGAGAGGAGACACGAGCAAGTTGTGGCTATGAACTGTCACAACCCAGGCACCACCACTTTCCCATAAGCATCCTCCACCCAAGCACTCCTGCTCCAGCCAAGCACCAGCAATTCCTCACCCCCTGTTTAGAAGCACAGCCCATCTCCGCCACCCCAAAGCTCCTTTCCCGACTCCTTTACCACGCCGGGACAAAACTGCAATTTCCACCCAAGAAGCGACCACATTTCCAACACCTCTCAGTATCACATTGCCAGCAGAGCACAAACCACATTCCTCGAGCCCAGGAGGATGGGGACATGGGCAAGGACGCACCGCGCTGGGCTCTCCGGGCCCTACTTACCCCACGGTTACAGCACGAGCGGCTGAGGACGACGCAGATGCTGAGCCCGACGCGGCGGCCGGCGGGGACTTCGCCGCGCTCCCAGCTAATTGCTGCGAGCTCAGATTACAGCTGCTGCTCTTCCCTATATGTCCAGGATCTGGCACCTCGGCTGCGGCCGTGGGGAGCCGGCGGCAGCGAAGGGGACGCTCACCTTCGGGGCGACTGTGAGCGGGAGGGAGCAAAGCGATGTGGGAGACTTCAGTGGTAGAAAGCCCGAGATATTTCAGTGGGAATGTGCCCAGGATGCAGTGAGTCTCAGGGGAGCGGGAGAGGAGCAGCTTGAAAGGGATTGCGGAGGTTTTCGGGAGGGGAAGGAGCAGCATGAAGGATGCAACAAATTCAAGCCTGGGGAATCGGACCCCAGACTGGGGCAAGGCAATCAGTGGCCCAAGGCGGGACCGTGGATCTTTGAATCTGTGATTTAATGATTGCCATGCCCCAAAAAACATCTCCAAGCTTTCTCAGAGGAACGAAAATCACCCTCCTCTTCCGCTGGGGCTGATAAACACACAGGATGTTGCCTGATATCTTCAAGACGAAAGAGACCTTTGCACAGTTTGGCTACTCCCATCTTTTCCCCTGCTCAGTCTCCTTCACATCCTCAGAGGGTTCCCCTTATAGTGCTCTTCCCATCAGAGGAGCTCTCCTTCCCATGGACCTGGGCAGGGTGCAATACTGAGCAGGGCCATCTTTTTGCCTTTTCCATTGCTGGACACCCCCAAACTGCAGGAAGGACCCCATACCCCAATACCCAGGCAAGGCACAGTATTTGGGGCACAACAGAGCATCTTTATCTGATGCGAGGAAGATTTAATGCAAGAGTTGCGTAACGCTGGGGAGGCTCACTGCTCCCCGGCCTTTGAGCCATCAGGGATCAGCAGCTGCATTAATCCCCCTCATTCCCTGCCCATGGGTACCAGCCTGGTGGCCTCGGTAGCACGACGTCAAAGCTCTGCCCAATGTCAGCATCTGCCATACTGGAAGCACGCAAGCCCAGGTCACCATTTGGGTGGCACTCACACTGCACGATCACATCAGCACATTCACATAAGCAAGATCACATAAGCAGAAAGCCAGAGTACTTTTTTTTTTTTTCTTCCAGACAATCCTACAAAAAACAGCATCCTTACAATAAACAAAGGCAAAGTTTGATGTTGGTGAGACTGTGCACTACTCTTCACGCACACGTGGCTCTGCAAGGTGCAGGGTATTGCTCCCCCAGCAAGTGAAATTAAAACGGGAAGATTTTAGGAACGAAAGCAATGACATATCAAAACAGCCTACCTAACCCCCAAGGTCCTGGCTGTGCCCATCTTTTGAAGATGTCATGCAGTGGGTGCCCTGCAGCTGGGACAGCAGCCGGCCTGGTGGCATCGTGGTGGGTGGGATGCAGGGACATGCCCCCGGCGAGCAGCCACGCAGTTATACAACAGCATATTGATGTGGCCCCAGCTGCCCTCCATCACCCGCGGGGAGGTAACTGTGCACTGGCGTAAATGCAAAACGCCCACGAGCAGAGGGCTCCCGACCTCCACGGGGCAGTGGCGATGCTTGGGGCTGAGCAGGGTGGGCTGTGTCAGTGGGTCTGGGGGAGGAGGACGGGGATGGTCACACCCAGCATTCGGCAGACACAAGCACGGCCCAGGAGTGGGGAGATGAAGGATCTGCCTGAAGGATGCAGAGGTGGGAAGTGTCAGTGGTGGCAGGAGGAGAACGGTTCTTTGAACCCACAGCTCAATGATGGGCATTACACAAAGAACATCTTCATGCTTTTCCCAGGGGTGGAAGAAAATCCACCTTCCTTTGCTGCTGGGGTTGAAAAGCATCAATCCCCCAGCATTCACATTGGCAGCAAGGAGCCCTCTGCTAGCACGCAGCAGGGATGTGTCTGTCCATAGGGAGAGGGAAACTGAGGCACAGGGGCTGGATGGGCATGGCACAGGGACCAGGCCATGCCACCACCTTCCCCCAGCCTGGCAGGGCCGAGTTGGAGGTATTTATAAAGCTGATAAGGGAGCAGAAAGAATTTTCCAAATGCCAAAGTTACATAACCTCCTCTTGCCCTCCTCTGCTGTCATTTATAATTATAGGCTCCCTTGGTTGGGGGGACCTCTGTGGCAGTGCTGGAGAAGGCATCAGGACCACCACCCAAAAGGTCTTCACCTTCCTCTCCTTCACTGCAGGACATCTCCAGAGCTTGGGGGGGGCATATCAACCTTTGCCATCACCGTGACCTTGCTGGTCTCCAACTCCAGTGGGCCGTTCGTGGCATTGCAGCCAGCTGGGGACAGTGGGGTGGGGAGCCCAGACTTTGGCTGGGAGCTGGGTGACCTTCGTGCTGAGATGATGCACCAGCATCAGCCCCCTCTGAACACTGATACTCCCCCCCCAGCAACTCCACACACCCATACCAGCCCCATTGCCACTATTTTTTGCCCCTTCACAGACAGTGACATATTCCAAAACCTCCTCCTTCACCTCTACCACCACCACCAGCCATGCCTCAGTTTCCCCAGCCCTGCTGCTGTCAAGGTACCCTTCCCTGGGGTATCTGATCCTCACCCAACTTGGGCCCAGCAGCGGAGCAGGGAGGATGCTGAGCGCTGCTCCGTCGCTGTGGCAACCCACCGCGGCCGTCTCCAGGCGACTGCCGGCACAGGGATGCTGCAGAGCTGCTCTCAAAGCACAGCTAAAGGAACGGGGTGGGGGAGCTATCTATACGGATGCACCCCCCCAATTCTGCCCTCCAACCAAAGATATAGCCTGGATTTTGGTCGAAAAAAAAAGGACAAAAAAGCTCAGCATCGCGACACGCTGGCGGCGATGCCTGCGGGTTGCTCCCAGCCACAGGCTCTGCCATTTTCAGGGACACCTGCAGGGCTATGGAAATAATTGCTGGTAATAAGCCTGTTAGCCTCTTAACCCTCATTAAGCAGCTTAGGGGGGACACGCGCCGTTAGACGCAAACCTGGAGGTGGAGAAGGGCCTTGGCAGGGCAAAGGGGCATCCGTGCAGGGACGGGATTGCAGCAGTGCTGGCAGGTGGCAGAGGGGGGTACAGCCCCTTTGCCCCCACGTGAGGTCCTGCCCTGCATCCAGCCCTTTCTGGTGTGATTTGCTGGCTCACTGGAAGAGTGAGTGGGGATGGTGAGAACGGGGGGCACAGCGGTGTGATGATTGTGGGAGGTCTCTGCTGCAGAAGGGGACTGGGGCGATGCCTGGCCGGCATCCTGCAGCGCGGATGGGAGCGGAGCAGGACTTTTCTAATTGCTCTGGTTGGAAAAGGTCCCATTTTTGCATTTGCTAAATTAAAGGATGTCATCATCTGATGTCAAGCACAGGCTCCCTTGGAAATTCAAGCTAATGACAGCTAATGACAACAAAGAAAATGAGTTGAAACCAGAGCGCAGGCATTCCCACATCACCCAGCTACACCACCACTGCCCAGCCATGCCTGTGGTGGGGTTTTGCCCTGCAAAGCACCAACCATTCAAAAAGCCTCAGTGTTTCACCCCCACATGAGACATGGCCCACTTCTGTTCCACCACAAAGCTCACTTTTGCTACACATCAGGATGAGCTGCTGTGATGGACTGCTTGGTGAACCCCATCTTCCCAAAAGCTGATGCAGGGTGAAGATGTCCTTTTTTTACGGATGCAATGCTCCAGGTATGGGGCTCTGGCTCACAGTGGGGTGGCACAGGACAGCTGCTTGCTGTCCACAGTGCCTTCTAAGCAGAGTGATGAGCATGACGCCCAGACTTCAGCAGCTTTGGGGATGGCCATGGGCAGCTCTTCTCACCCAGTACCATGTGGGAGGGCAGCATGTGCCAGCAGGAGCAGGGACATCTAGCACTGTGTACGTCCAGCACTGAGGACATCCTGTGCTGCTGCCACACCAGGTGCCCAATTCCCCAACACAAATACCTGCGTTGGGTGAGAGCTGCACTTCCCGCTGCTCTCCATGCTCTGCTGAAGCATTTGGTGCTGCAGCTGAGCAAAACCACAGAGTGGTTGGTTGTGAATTTCTGGTGAGGTTTTTTTTCCCTTCTATAATTTTCTCTGCAAGATAAAATTAAACAAACAAGCCCTTCTGGGAACACTGCGAGGAAGGGAGCCTGCTTTCCTACAGATGTGCGTGTCCTCAGCGATTACAACTGCCAAATTAAGCTTTGCTCGTGGCTGGGACGTTTGCAAGCTCTCCCCCTTCTGCCTCCTGCGGTTTTGCTGGTAGGAGGGCAGCTCTGCAGCCTCCTCTCCATGAGGTTATCACTCAAACACTGATATTTCATGAAGCCAAATTGAAAGAGAGAGAAAGTGCTTTTGAACACCATGCTTCCCTCAGGGGCTGCAGAGCGGGGAGTGCTATGGGTCACAAGTGGGAAGCGGGCTCCTGTTGCCCCCCCAGGTGAGAGAAATGGCCACGGCACGAGACTCACAAACACCCTTCAACTTTTTGCACGACTCAGGAGCCGTTGCCATAGCTCTGCCGACCACTGGTGGGCTTTGCAGCGCAATCTGGACCGTGGATCTATGCAAATCCCCAAGGCAGAAGTCTTTATGGAGGCATATGACAACCGAAAAAGAATAGCGCTCAGTGCTCTACTCCCACATGCCACCCCCCCAGCTTCACCATCATTTAAATCAGCCTTAAGTTGGAAGAATTCAAATCAACACTGTCGTCACAGAGCCAAGCAGAGAGGTGACACAACTTGGATGCTGCCAGGGAAATTGCCCCCCTGAGGCACAAAACCCATCAGCCCATCACTTTCTGAAACCCCATGGTAGAAAACAAACTGGCAACACACCATCCCCATCCATCTGTCTGGCCATTCACTCTGGGTAGGTCTGCAGGACAGATTCCCAACCCTCCTTCACATCAAGATCAGAAGAAAGGAAAATATCCAAGCCACACTGCTGGGGCTGGAGAGCTGCCATTGGAAAGGAGATCAAAGCTTCCAAAGAGAGAGACCCCAGGAGAAGCAGGACATTCCTCCCTGAGGAGGAGGGAGGAGGAGGAAGGCTCATGGCACCCATCTGAGCCATCCACCTCGCTGCTCCGAGGGCTGCCTGCTCCCCCCACTATGCCATGCTGCAGGCACAGATGGCAGTGCACCTACTGACTTGGGTTGTTGCTTTTACTTTATTTTAAAACAAAAACAACGAGGAAAGAAAAGCATGCTTCCAATTTGGGGGAAAGGTTGCTCAGTCCTGCAGCCAGGCAGATGCATTGATATTCTTGCAGTGCCCAGACACCTCCCTGTCTTCTGTGGGGTCAAAGACCAGCACGCTTCTCAGAGCTCCCAAGAGAGAAATCAGTGGAAAATGATGCTTGGCTACCACCAGAAATTCCCAAATCAGGTCCCATTCCAGTACAGAGGATAAAGGATCAGCGGTTCAACCTCTCCTCATTGAGGAGCTAGAAGCAAGCAGGGAAGATCACCACAGTCTGCTCCCAGTTGCTGCCCAGAAAGCCACCACGTCAGACCAGCTCAGTGCTATTTCCACAGCAAATTGCTCCTTCTGGAAGTTTTCCACCTGTGTTTTCCCCCTGGGCAGAATGCTGTCGGCTCCTGCTCTGGAAAGGAGCTCCTGAAATGCAGGTAGCAGGCTCCTGGGGAGGGTGGGGGAGAGGAGGGCAAGGAGCAGTGGCTATACATAGCCCATGGCACATAACTGGGAGGGAAAGCAGCATACAGAAAGCAGTGCATCCAGGAGATGGGTTGAGCTATGGGCAGTCCATGCTCCCTTGCATGGTGCACCACAGATAATGGGCTCCATCATGGCAGCAGTGAGAAGGATCCAGCCCAGCACTGAGCAGCACAGAGCCTGACCCCCGGGCAGTGCACATGGTACATGGCAAAGCCTCAGCTCTGCTTCATTAAGGAGATAATGAAGAGAAAGAGGAGTCTTAAATTAATGGATCACGCCGATGAAGATTTGGTTCATGGTGTCACCATCCCCGAACACACAGCAATCCCATCCCCAAGTGCCAGTGGGCTGTGAAATAGCCTGTGCTTCAGGCTGTCATTATTTGCAATCTGTGATCCTGGAGGGAAAAAAAAAAAAAAAAAAGGCAGAAAAGCAACTTATCATTTTTTGTCAATAAACGGGGAATTGCAGAGGCTCAGCAAGCATGGTGGCCAGCGGGTCACCACCGGCTGTGCTGGTGTGATTCATCCTGACCAAGCTGGATTTAGCCAAACCAGCCTGGAATAGCACAGAGAGGACAGCCCAGAGTTGCTGCCTGGAGAGATGGGACCAGAAGAGCTCAGCCCCACAGTTACCTTCCCTTCCACCTCCAGAAAAATGAATGGAAAGCTCCAGTTCCAGCCCCCGCATCCGCTCCATTGCAGGTTGCCACACTCAAGCAACCCAAACGCACTGCAGAGGGGTTATTTCTTCTTTTTGTCCCCTCTTCAGTCCCCGGCCCCAAGGCTTCCAGCAGAGCCAGGCGCCAGGTACTGCTCTGCAGCATCCCCTTGGCTGCTTTCCCCCAGCAAAGTCAGCTGAGCCGCTCCAGCTCTGCTTATGTGTAACTTATTATTAAAGCTGAGCAAATAATTCAGGGAGAAAACTCCAGGAACGGCATTTCGCCTTTTCATTTTCTGCTCTCGAGCTGTCTGCAATTTCCCCGGTGCTCGGGGATGATTTAAGGACCTGTCTCCGGCCAGGAGCGCCGTGCTGCGATGGTGGCTGCGGGTGTTTGATAGCCCAAATTTCACGTGGGCAGCTGAGGACAAGCTGGATGTGGAAGGATGGATGAGTCTTTCCTGGTGCACTAATTAGGCAGACAAGATTCACAAGTGGGCTTTTGGGTGTCTTTCTGTGTCCGAGCACTGCTTTATGGGAACGGCGGTGCTCACGTCCTTCACAAATCCTGCCTGGGAGTGCTCTCAGGGTGCAAACCCAAAAACATGATAAAGACAGAGAGAACAAGGCTGTGAAATGCAAGGACTTAGCTAATGACCACTGCTTCGTTAACCTATGACTGCTTCTCCTTATGGCTGATCGATTCCCAGCCGGAGCTGCCAGCCCAGGCGCAAGATGTGCACAGAGCACAGACACAATGCCCAGATAGTGTGCTGCCTATCTACACCCCAAACCATTGCTAAAACAGAAGGAAGATGCCAGCAGGATGACCTTCCAGCACCACAGCCTACCCCAGTGTTCCCTTCCCCATTAGTAGAAAGGTTATGGAGCAGCCCTTCGGAAACACCTCGTCCCCATGTCTCCGCTGCCACCTGCTTCGTGTGCTGTGGGGACAGAGCAGAAGGATCTTGTGAACCTCCCACTGGAGAGAGACCCGAGGGAGGCTGCATACGAGGCACAGAGGGGATGCTTCATGCCCCACAGAACAGAATGGGGCAGCGACACGTTGGGGCCATACAAGGTGGCTGAGCCTGGCACTCCATTGGGCCCCATGGGAAATTCCCAAAGTCTCAGCACTCTGCTCCCATTGTGTAATTGCTCTTTGTTACGTAAAGCCAGCTCACAGTGATGCATCTTCTCCACTTGCCTCTATTCTGCCAAGTTTTCCTTATCCCTTTCCCTCCACCCAAGGACCAGAAGTGGGAAGGAGAAGAAAACCCAGTGCTCACTCCACTCATAAAGCAAACTCCAGGACTAAAAGGGGGGAAGAAAAGCACAGGCTGGTGTCAGGTGCCTCTCCATAACCCGTCCCCTCTCGGTTTGCCTGTGGGGGTTTGACAACAGTGCTTTTTGGCTGACAAAATGATTACAGGGTGCCATGGCAGTGTGTTGCACACGGGCTTCTTCCTGCATTTCAAGCAGGGTGAAGACACGGCCGCAAAAACAGCTGTGCTGGGGAAGGGTCACAGCAGTATGGGGAGAGGTTTGGGGAGAATTATGGGGTTATAAGGTGGGGTGGAAGGAGGGATTTTTTCTGCTTCGGAACTAGGGAGAAGTGGGCAGATGGGAGCATGCATAAGTGTGCAAACATAAGGACAAGAGGTGATGCGTGGCCCTGTTGGAGAGCTTGGGGGATGCTTGTGCTGCTGCCTGAATGGGGAAGCAAGGACGGATGCCCCATCCTCAGCCTTGCTGCAACACAGGGTTTGGCAGAAGCAGTGCCATGAGCACTCCTGACGTGAATAATGAGTTAGTGGTTGAGGTGCCCAGCGTGGACTTGCCATGCCTGCGGGCAGCAGGTGCTGGGCAGGGGGAGGAGGAAAGGAGGATTTCAGTTCCCAACTCAATCTGTTGGAGAACTTGGCCTGCTCCCCATACGCTGAAAATAGCACATATGTAAGGACGTGCACACGCTGCTGGCTGCGCCCTCATCAAGTACTTCCTTCCTGCTGTGCTCTGCTGCCATGTCTGATCCCCAGCCCCACTCACGGGCAAAAGGCTCTGGTTCAAGACTGGGAGCATCCTTCAGCTCTGCATATGGCCGTGCTGCAAGCACACACCAGTGCACAGAAGGCAGGCAGGGAACATCTGCTAATCCCTATCTCTGCTGGGATGTTGGTCACAGCTCTGAGTGTGGCTTGGGCAAAGCCTCTGCCTTCCCTGCCTTGTAATATCCCAAAGGAAACATCCAGGACAAGCACCCCAGGATGGAGGAAGAACAGAACTGAAGTTTATACAGGCATTCCTGGGAATCAAATGACACCAGGAAATGGGAAGGGACATAAAGGGTGCACTGCTGATGCATAGGAGCCCATCCAGGGCCAGAGCTCGGCATGGAGCTGCTGGCAGCTGGGACAGAGAGCAAGCACAGCTCTGAAATGTGCTCACATTCACCAAAATTGCTCCTGAGCAGCTCCCAAACCCCACTTCTTCCCGAAGGCCTCAGAGGACAGGCATTAGAGAGCGTGTGGTATCGGCTCTCCTGACACAAAGCCATTGTGGTCGAGCCGGGATCCTTATTAATTCTTTCCTCTCTTTAATTTCCCATTTTTCTGAGTTCCCTTGGCAGTTCCTCAGCAGTGGCCCCCTCCACCTCCACCACCCCCTTCATCCGACACCTTTCCCCCTTCACACTCATGTGCCCCATCTCTCTCCTCTGCTGGGATCCCCAGAAATCACTCATTTCCCCATTGTGCCCATCACCACCGATGCCATCAATGTGCCCCCAGGGGCCGCACGGTGCCCACCCAGCAGCAGTTACATAAAGCAGAGCTGGGGCTGTTTTCATTTGTGCTGCTTCCAGCGCTACACTCTTCAACTTTATTTGCATAACAACTAATTAATAATAATTAACGACTAGGAGAATGGTGCACATTGCCAGCTTTCACTAATTAGCGACAGAGCGCGGGCAGCAGCCCCACGGCGAGCAGGGGGGCTTGGTGCTTTTGGGGAGGAGGAGGGGGATGCTCACAGGTTGTGGGATGCTCTCAGGGTTTTAGTGGGTGTTTGCAAAGGGTGTCAATGTGTGGGTGCCTCGAGGTGGGTGCAGGGAGCATGTAACCCCCTAACACATCCCCGTGCCTTCCTGTGTGCCACCGCGCCCTGCTTGTTCCGTGCCCTTATTACAGCCTGGGTCAGCACTGCTTATTTGTCTGGTGATGGCATTGCTCCATACAATTAACAGTAAAAAGTAGCAGCTCGCTGCACAAAAGGCTTTGCACCAGCTACAGCAGTGGCAAGGAGAGCAGGGAGCAGGGGGCTAATGCCCATCATATCCAACCCTCTGCAGGATGAGACCCTCAGAGGACAGGAGATTTTGGGATAACAGGGAGTGCACAGCAGGGTTGTGGGCACAAGACATTCAAAGTCCCTGGCCCCCTGGAATCCATGCGTGCCCCATCCCAGGAAGGGATTGCCAACTGTAATGCCACCTGTAATGTCACTGCACACATTTCACTGGTTGGAAGTCAGCTGCTCACATGTTCATTCCTCTACATTTTTGGGTCTTGGTGATGCAGAGGTGGCCCCTGGGGAGAAAAGTCCCCAAGAAGGGCTGGCAATGGGAATGTCAAGGGAAAGGGAAGGGGTAGTGGAGGGAAAGATCAGTTTCTCTCTTCTTCAGACTCTGGCTCAGGTTCTGGCTGCTGACTTCCATATCACTCAGGACTATGTGCGTGTGCACGCAGAGCAGAGAGCAGCAAGATAGGGGAAGGCAGCAGATACAGCCCCCAGCACCTCACCGGTCTGTGCCAGCCCAGGGGAGCAATGTCCCCTCTGTCCTACTGCAAAGCTCAGTCCCCTTCCTCCTTTAACCCTTCAGGGCCAACCAGACAAGCCCTCAGTGCCAGCACCAGCATCACTCCTGCAGCAATTCCCAGCCAGCCCTGCTCCACCACGGCAGTGGAGCTGCACACAATTACGCTTCTCTGCCTCTCCTTTGTAACTGTAATTCCATTGCCGCACTGAATTGCTTCCCCTTCAGCACCACACATAATCCATTGCACTGTAATTATATGGGAATTTTAATATCTGATGCATTTGTAAGACGCACTTAATTCATCAGCCCTTTAAGTACGTTGTCATTGCAGCCCTCCGTGCAGAGGGAAGGATGACGTGCTGTCAGATGGAGATCAGTTGGCCCCGAGTGTGATGAGTTGGAAGGCATTCTCAGCCCAGCACACCGAGCACCTGGGGGTCTCAGAAGGACCCCCAAAGATGAGGGACCCATGTTTGGGAAGGCCTAGACTAACACAAAGGGAGTAGCTTCTACCCAAGGCTTATTTTTCCTGGCATTTGTTTCGGTGGCTCATTTCCAGGCACGTCCTAAAAGGGAACCAAAGGCCTTTGCAGTGAGGACAAAGCAATGATTTTCCCGGCCCAGGCAGAAGGGATTCGATCACAGGAGCCCTTGTTCCTGCTGCTTCAAGGCACGGGCTCCCTGTGTCACACAGCTGAGAGGGACAATGAGTGGCAGCTCCAGATGACGCCTGGGCTCCATCCTGTCCAAACACTGACACATGCACCAGAAGGGATGGGGGACAGTCACCACATGAACTCAGTCACCGTGGGGTGTCACAGGTGGTCCCCGAGGGGACACTGGCGGGTGACATCATGTTTTTTGCACTGGTGTCACTCTCGTTTTTCCAGCCTAAGTCAATCTCCTGTCCTCCCTGGCAGCTGTCCCCAAAGGTGGCACCCAGCGGTGGTGGCCTCCTGCCCCACCACTGGGACATGACAGAGCCCTGCCAGATCCCTGCAGCACTGAGTGACCCCATACATTCAGAACCAAGTGAGGGACCCTGCACATCCCACAGCCAAACCCTGCTCCTATCTCCCACAAGCTCTGCCAGAGCAGAGCCAGAAGGGAACACTGGGTGAATGCTACCATGAGCACCAGGGCCACCATCTAGGGCAGCTCACAGAAGCTGAGGGCAAGAAATGAGCTGTGATCAATCTGCTGTCCCCACCACCCTCCTGTCCCTGTGCCCCCAGGTCACAGCACGTACAGCAAGCCCCAAGTCTGCATCTTGCTGCAAAGATGCTGCACAACATTGCCACGGACTCCCTGACCCAAGCAGAGCTCAGCCTGCAGCAGGGCATCTCAAACCCAAGGTATGCAAGGGGCAGGCAATGTCCCATGTCCCCATCCAGGAGGAAGCCAGTACCTGCTCATTCTTACTATGGGAAGTCTCATCCCACTGCTCACAGACTGCCTCAGTTTCCCCACCTGCACAGTGGGGATTTGCTCTCTGAGGAAGGCAGAAAAGTGAGCACAGATAGCAGCAGACCCCCGCCCACCCTCCCTGACCCAACACCTCACACCGGGACAGGGTCTTTCCTCTCTCCCCCTCCCTGTCCCCTCCTTCTTCAGGGTGCTGCCACCTGGATGGATTGCACCTCCCTAGGTCAGAAGATGAAGCTGCCCACTCACCCAGCCCTGCCACCACTCTCGTATGGCTGCTGCCCCCCCTCAGGGCCCAGAGCATCCCCCTCCCTCCCCAAAAAGCACCAATCCAGGGATGCAGGCTGTGCTGCAGCTCTGCCGGTGGCACTGGCGGCTGAGCAGAGCAGACTGCAGCACGGCCGTTACGTAAGCCCAAGCTGCTCCGGGGATGTAGGACACAGGAGTTTGTCCCCCAGCCCACCCGGGGGTGCCACCATCAGCCCACTTCAGAGCCAGGGCTTGTGGAGACCACTGCCAACTTTGCCTGTGGTGCAAAGGGTGCGGAGGGGCAAGGGTGGGCTTGGGGTTGCTGTGGCCCTGCCATGGGATGGACAGTGGTGGCAGGGGACAGCAGTGGGGGGACGGGTGTGCACGAGAGCTGTGTCACTGTGGGGTAAGGAGTGGGGCAGGTGGTGGGCACTGTGCCCACATACCACTGAGCCCCTTTGAATCCCTTGGCCATGAGCACACAAGTGACAGCAGGGGACAGAGCTGGTGGCCAGGCTGGAGTTCCTGAGCTGCATGTCCATCGAGGTGATTCAGGGAGCAGGATGAACATCAGCCAGGACAAAGGATCCCGGCCTCACTCCCAGCCTGCTTCCACCTGTTACAGCCACATCTGCATCCCAGCATCCCTGAGTGCAGCATCCCTGGTTCAGCAACTGTGGGCACAGCATACCTGCAGCCTACACTCCAGAGGATATCCCTAGGGTCAGCATCCCCCAGAGAGCACCCCCACACTGTTCTTGGCATTTGGCATCCCTGGGGTCTGCATCCCTGGGACTTCCAGCACAGTATGGGAGTCAGGAATAGGGTTTCGTAGAGCTAACTAAGAAATTTTTCCCTTGTGGCACAGCCCCAGTGGCACTTGTTATGAAGGATGGGGACAGTGACAAGAGACCCCATGGCCCCCAGCTGTGTGTCCTCCTCCTGACTTTCCACCAGGAGCAGTCTAGATCTTCCATTTAGGGGGAGGGAAAAAAAACATCTCAGGCTAAGGCTCCTGGCAATAGGAGCTACCAGAACGGGGAATTAATGTTAATTAATTCATAATGACGCTGAGATAGTGATACCAGATGCTTCAAAAGTCCAACGGGGGAATCTGAAAGAGCTCTGCAAAAAAATCCGTCGCCCACTGGCACTTTTGCAAGCTGGGAGCGAGGGAGTGAGCTGGGAAGTGGAGCGGTGACAGCGGGGCATGTCCCCATGGGGTGACAGGCACACAGTCAGAGCTGTGGGGCCACCCCAGCTCCCTGCAGCCCCTGATCCCACCTTTCTCCTTGCCCCACCTGAGCTCAGATGCTGCAGTGGAGCAGACAGCTCCCACTGTGCAGGGATGCGTTTCACCCACGGGGAGATGGATAGGGTCGTGATGTGAGATGGGAAACGAGTCCTTTGCCAGCTGCTGTCCCCATGCTTGGGTGATGCTCCTTCAAAGTGGTTTAGCAACATGGGGAATAGGTGAAACAGCTTTTCTCCTTTCTCCCTGAGAGTCAGCTCACATCACTCATGTGGAGAGTCCAAACCCAGCTGGCTGCAAGCAGAGAGGGGCAGAAGAGAGGAGAAGTGGACTGAAGCCTCCGTCACCTCGTGAGGCTGCAAACCCCAGCAGAACTGCAGGCATGAACTCAGCAGAAGACAGTGAAAAGCCCTAAGCATGCTGCACCTGTCTTCTCTCCATCCTTCTGACCAATTCTGAGGGGGTTACACTACCTTCATGGTGATGCAATGGCACCCTGTACCCATCAAGACCCCAAAATGGACTCAAAGCTCAGAGAGGTGCCCAAGGCCCTGCAGGAACAGCAGTGCTGGAGCAGGATGGGGCTTACATAAGGTGTCTGTGTGCCACGTGCCCCAGCACAGTGGAGAGGGGGCCAGACCCATACTTCCCCCTCTCTCCACACAGTGACACACAGTGACAGCTCCCCCAGTCCTTCCAGAGACACAGAGCCACTCACACGTCCTATTTCCTCCCTGGTGAGGATGGGTGAGGCACTCAGTCCTGTCTGCCTCCAAGGAGAAAACACCATTTTGAAGCTCATGGTGCCATTCCCTACAGAGTCCCTCCAAAATTCCCCTACAGAAGGACAGGGACCTCCATGCTGTCCCCAAGCTGCGGCTGCGCCTGCCCTTTGCTCAGTATACCGACACTGTGCCACCAGCATTCAGCTCCAGTGGGGTCACCTCAGGGCTCCTAAAAAATCCACCTTACATTCATAGGGAAAGCCTCCTTTTGGGGAGAGAACAGCAGAAACAACGCCGGCTGTCATGGATCAGAGGGGTGAGATGGAAAGTGGCCCTTAAGGCGTCCGCTGAAGAGCAGCTGCTGTTTATTGGGCGCGTAGGGTAACGCTCAGCGTTATTCCAGGCCTGAAAGGAGCAGACGGGGATTTTTCTTTTATATATATATATATACATATATATATAATTATATCAGCCTTGTTTTCATTATTTTCTGGCAGCTCTGACGCTTTGTGCATGCACAAAGGGAATCTCACCCGCTGCTCAGAACAAAAGGACCAGGAAAGTTTTCCAGTGCAGAGCAGGGGATGAAGGGGAAGGAGCTCAGAGGAGCTGGTGCTGATTTTGAAGCAAGCAGTGCCACAGCCCAGTCCTTCAGTGCCTAAGGGGCACACAGGGTCCCTATCCCCATTGGGGCCACCCCAATGAGGTCCCCACATTCCGATTTGGGGTCAGGAAGCACTTCCCATCACTCCGCACGCTGCCAAGCACTCATCACGGGCGCAACACCCAGGGATGGATCGACCCCACGGGTAAAGCTGCCCCGCAATCGCTGCTCAGGGATTGTGCCACAGCTTTCCCAACAGCAGAGGTGAACGGCGCGTGCAAACCAAATCCCCGCTGTGCTTTCTAAGAACAGGAATGCAAAAATCAAACCCTCATTCGCCAGCACCACTGCAAAACAGGTGGTTCCGAACTGCAGGGGCGGGGGGGAGAAGAACCCCCATTTGGTGACTGTGTGCTCTGCAAAACTGCCCGGGGATGAATGCTGCTAAATACACACCATTTTCTCCCTCCCTTGCTCTATAATTAAGAGAGACTTCTAAAAATACAAACAGCCTCATGCACCCAGAAAGGCGTGCAGGTGCTGCTCACTGAGGCACTCCAGCACAGCTCATTTTCTGTACGATTTTCGCAGCCTGGCTCGCTCGGTGCCGATACTGTTACAGTGATGCAATCCTGCTGCTGCCGGTGGATTGCTTCGCTTTCTCTCTGTGCTTTGCAGTTTGCCTTGAGTCCCCCCCAGCTCCCCAGGAACGAGGACCACACAGGGGCACGCACAGGGCACAAACCCACACAGACATCTCCCAACCGCTGTGCAAAAGTTTGGGCTGAGAAGGTGAGCTGCCCCCAGGGGGGTGAACGTGGCACCAGCGCTCCCCAAAAGGCAGCAGAAATCCTTACCCTCTAGCACTGGGGGGGGGGGCCCACAGCATTGACACAGGCACCACTTTCTTTCCCTCAAACCAAACCCATCGTAGCATTTCGGGCACGGCCATCCATAGGGTTGGGGGCGAAGGTGAGAACTTGATCAGTGATGCTGCTGCCGCAAAACTTCCCCGTGTTATTGTTCCTCCGTGAGGGCTGCGAGAGGTGGAAGTGATTGACTCACTATGAGACTGCTGTTTTCATCTCCGAGTCGGGATCGGAGCTCTGGGAGCTCAGCAGCCTGCTGCCAGCACTTACCTCTCACTGCATCCAGCCCCCCCGGCCCTGAGGTGCAGGTCCTGCAGAGTTAGCTGGCCGGGGACCCCACGTCCGCGCCGCGTCCTCCCAATGCTGGCGTTCGGCTGCTGCTTCTCAGGCACAGACCCAACCCTTCCATTGCGATCATCCAAAAAAAAAAAAAAAAAAAAAAAAAAAGGGAGTTTGAAAAAAATATATCACGTTTTTTTGTTGCTTTGGTTCCCCCCCGGAGAAAAATAATGAAAGAGATAAATCCCAGCAGCCAACAGATCCAGACTCAGGTGCATTTAGCTTCAAACTCCCTCTGCGCTCTCAAAGCCTTCACCCTCAGATGGGCTCTGGAAGATGCTGGGGGGCCCATCGCTGCCAAAGTGTCATCAAATATCCTTCGGGCTCAACTCCGCTCCTGCCCATGGAGGGACGACTTCTCTGCTGTGGAGTTGGCAGGGATGTGCCTGCCTCAGCCCCAGCGTGCGGGGTGGGTGGCTCGCTGGGTTGGTGGTTTGTTGATTTCTTTTTTTTAATTATTTCTTTTCCCCCTCTGCTATTGGTTTCCTCGCTATCTGATCCTGAGCAGCGCTGCAGCTCGGCGCTCCCCTGCTTTTCCCCAGCAGCTTGACAGGGAATGAAACGCAGACACCCAGCGAGACAGGCTCAGGCTTCTACAAAGCTCCACTCCCTCCTACCGCCTTTGTCCGCGAACAGCAACTCCTCCAACTCAGCCCGTAGACACAAGTGAACCTCTGCATCAGCACTTTCCTAATGGCTGCTTCGCCCGAGTCCTTCGGCCCTTCTTCTTCCTCTCCCACACCTCAATGCTTCCGTTTGCTTTCACTAAACACAGCCCCACCGCAGCGATGCTCTCGGCTCAGCTCCCCCCTCGCCGGGGGCTCACAGCCCCACACTCCATCGCCACCCTTTCTGGGCTCCTTCCACGAAAAATCAATGGCAGGGACGGCTGCCCCACAGCCTTTGCTTGGCTTTTGGCTGCTTTAGGGGCAAGGCTGAAAGGATGCTTCTTTTTAGGGCAGGTGGGGATTATTTTATTGTGTGTATATATATATATATATATATATATATATATTTAAGGCTGGTCAGAATCCAAGTTTATTTCATGGCAATGAGTGATTATTTGAGGCCGTACGGGAGGCTGTGGGTGTCTCTGGGTCACGTTGTCCTTACAATAACAAAGCCTTTGCAGAAAGAGTCAAAGTTCTGGCTTCTTCCCCTGGGAGGGCAGTGGGTGGGCTCCAACCCAGGCTGGCCCCAGCCAGCAGGAGATGCACTGCAGCCCCCAGCTGGAATATTTGCTGTATTTGCCTCTATGTTTGGTTGCCCACAAGACCCAGACCATCTCCCAATTCTTCCTCTCCCCTACATTTTGAGATCACCAATCCCCCCTCCTCCTCCCTTGGGCATTGCACCCCCTTGCTCCTCTGCCCAGGTCCCATCTCTCCATGGACATGCCCCAAGGACATTCACATTTCCCGTTGTTGTTTCTTTCTCTCTCCAACACCCCCAAGCTCAGACATGAGGCCAGACCTTGCCACACTGCCTCCTTTCCCTTTTCCACCCCACATTGCTCTAACCTTGTCCTATTGCACCAACCCCACAAACACTGAATTCTAACCTACACTTTGAAAATGCCTGGATGGGAAGAGGTGCTCTGGCAGTTGCACACCCAAACCCCAAGTGATGTTCAGCTAACCACATGCTAACCCTGCTGTTCCTTGCACCCTTCAACAACAAATACAGTTTATCTAGCCTGGAAACTGGCTTCAGGGAGGTGGGCAAGGCATCATCCTTAGAATAGGCTGCAGGTTCCCCATGTCCTGAAACAGTACTCTGGCATCACTTGGGGCAGAACATTTTTCCAGGAAGGAAGCCAGCAGGACATGCTTTGGATGTAGGGACAAGGGGAACCACATGCACCTTTGGGGTCTGCAACCCTCAGGGCCAGCTCAGAAGTGGTCAAGCACCCTGCACCATGGGGTCAGATACAACCATGCCAGCTTCCCAGCCATCAAAGAACGAGATGGAGAGAGAAAGGGTGCAGCATGCCCTAGTGGGGTCCCTGCAGCTCCCTCCTCCCTGGAAGCCCCTTCCCACCACCCCAGAGCACCAGCACTGCAGCTGCTCAAGGTGATGAGCAGCGAGTCAGCACAGAGCCATTAGGGCTAATTTAATCAAGACGGATGGGCTGGTTGGAGGGCTGCTGCCCATAAATCCCGTGCTTGCACTGCATTAGTGTCAGGGCTCCTGGAGGAGGAGGGGGGGGAGGAAAGTGGGCTGTGAAACATGCTAAGTCACCCGTCCTGCTGGTGGCATGGGGTCACAGGGCAGGGCTGGGAGTACCCAAACACACGCTGCAGAGGAACTCAATCTGCTGGATCCACCCCAGATTCAGGCTGGAACCTTAAAGTGATGTTGTGCCAGTGCACCAAGGAGCTGCAGGACGCCCCCATGGGGTGCCATCCCTGTTCCTCCCCACCCCAAATAAATACAGCCATTGCCCATGCTATTAACATGCTTTAAGCATTCCAAACACTGAAGGCACCCAACAGGGGGCTGACCTGCTGCAGAAGACTTATGTAATAAGGATGGGGTCTTACTGGGGTGTCAACCAGGGAGAGCAGACGAGGACATGGACAGATGCTCACATTCAGCCTCCCTGTTCAGAGCATCCAGGAGCTGTCATTGCGAAGAGCCTGTCCCATGAAGAGCCATGCAGCAGATAAACCATTCCTACCCCACAATGTTGAGCACAGCAGAAAGACATCAGTCCTTCTACCAGCTGACAAAACGGGCTGCTCGCAGCCAGCAAAACTCTGCAGATTCTGCTAATGAAGCATTGCTCCCATCCACTTCCCAGCTGGATTTGTCCCCAGCTCCAGCACCAGCACCAAAGGCAGCACTGGCATCCCCATGGTGGGCTGGCCCTGTGCTGTGGGCTCAAGTTCTGCAAATCAGGCACTGGGATCTGCTGCTTCTCTCTGCACCCCTACACCTGCCGTGGGATCACACAGCATCCCAACTGATCTCAGCACTCCAATATGAGTCCTCCTGTGTGATCAGCTTCCTTTGACCCACCAGAGCTTGTTTCAGAGTCTCTGTAAAGAGGCTCAGGCCACATCTGTGGGATAAGTGCTTGAGAAGACCCCAGAGAGATGGTAACCTACTCCTCACCTGCAGATATACAGCAGAAAAAGAGCCGGTCTGGGGAAAGCATCCCTATTTGGCATACCAACATCCTGAAATCTGGACAGGGGTCTTGCCACACCACGATCCTGCCCAGCAAATATAGGAGGAAGCAAGAGGCTTATCTGCAGCTATCATAACCTTCTGTGGTTGGGGGCGAGGATTTGGGACAGCAGCTGTGATCACCAGACCTCATGTGTAAGTCCAGTTCTAGCTCATGCCCTGGACCAGCAGGGACAAGCACATCACTATGCTGTCAGATGCCCCAAAAACCAAAGCCCTCCATCCCCTCAGTGCTCTACAACACCATCGCTCAGCTCCCTTCTGCTCACCCACAGCACAGATTATTTTAGGACAGAGAGGAGCAAAGAGCTGCAGTGACCAATGATGCTCATTGCAGAGCAAGGACTGGGCACCCCAGGGAGCCAGCAGCCAAAAAGTAACCAACAAAACCAACCCAAAAGCTTTCCCAAAGGGCTCTCTGCAGCTGCTTCCTTACATAAACAGCCTCAGGACAGCACCCCATGGACCACCAGCTGCTGCGAGGACAAAATCCACCCTGTCCTGAGCAGACGTCACCTAATCAGCACGTTGGCTTCCAACCAACGCGGTCTTGGGACACACAGTAAGCATCTTATATAACCACCTCTGGATGGGGTCAGATCCAGTTCAGCCCCGTGATGTCCTCCTGCATAGGGAGACACAAAGGGTCTGGAGGAAAAGCTGCTTTTCCCACACAGACCCACTGCACGGCCACGGGACCTCCTGGTGACCCATCTCCACTGCTCTGCTGAAGGAGATAATCAAGGGTACGGAGAAAAGCCTACAATGGCACAAAAATATGAAAGAGGGTCATAGCGACAAATCTTTTCCATCCCATATTTTTTTGTCCTCCAGAACTCGATAGCTGGGTGGGATGTGGAGATAGAACCTACAGAGCCCAGCACTGCCCAAGCACAGAACAGAACCTTCCCCTCTCTTTTCCTCCACTCTGGATGTTGGATAAGAAAAGACAAAGCAGCAGAAGGCTTCCTAGAGCCTGACCCCCAGGGGGTGCCCTGGGTGTGCAGAAGTGGCTGTTCCCCACAGCACATCCATCTCTTCCCCCATGGTGAGGGAGAATTGTGAGTTTGTTTGTCAGGGAGCAAACTGTGCCTCTCCCTGGGGATCTTCTGCCACTGTTCCATTAAAGAAAGAGAGGAAACAGCACTTTAAAAATCCAGTGCTTAACAAGACAGCTGCAGGGAGGCTACTTGACTGATTGAGTTTTTACCTGGTCCTTACAGGCAAGCCAAGGTACTTAACATAGAAATGAGGTTTAGTCACAGCAAGGTGTTTGGGATTAGAGCTGGCTGAAGAAACTCTGATGGAACTACGTTCCTCCAGAATATGCACTGCTATCAGAGCTGAAATGCTTTGTAAGATTGAATAGGTTTAGCCAGAAGTTCATTTTCTAAAGAAAACCAGAGAGCACGGAAATATGCTGAATGAAAAATTGTGCTTTTTCTTTCAAGTCAGACTGTTGTGTGTGTTGGCTATTCTGAAGTCATGCATTACCCTGGGAAGAACTTGGAGAATTTGTTTTGTCTCTAACGAAAAATTTACCCAAACTCAGCAATTCCCCACTCCCTGCTGCTAGAATTGAAGACATTTATATCTTTGCAAGCGATGCTTGCTGCGGGCTGCAATGCCAGTGATACTTGATAAAAATGAGCTGTCAAAGCCCACCTGGAGAAAGCCTTGGGAGACAAGGGCAGCCCACCAGGACACCGACAGGCAGCGAAATTGCAAACAAAGTAATAATGAACCTCTCTAAAGCAAGCTCATAGCAGCAACCAATGATTCCCCAGCCAGCAACTCCTCTGCCAAAGCTGGACCTCATTCCCATTGGATAAACCTGCTGGCTGAGCCCTACATCTGACCCAGAAACATCAGGGTTGGGTTTTTACCAGGAGCTGTGATCCCACCTGGGTCAGACTCACAATGGGCTCCAGCCTGAGCATTGAAATGGGGATGAGGATGGCCTGGGGCTCCACCTCCAAGACAGCACCTGGAGGTCAGGAAAGGGAGGGACAGGGAGGTCAGCAGCCTCCTGCCAGCCCAGCTGGGTGGATCTGGGAGGTTGGAACCAGATAATCCTGAAGTTCTCTTCCTTCCCAAACCATTCCATGATTTTGCACAGCTCCACATCGCACAGACACGGAATCATTTAGGTTGATCCTTCTGCATCAACACCCACTCACTGCTGCAGAAAACCACAGAAGTTTGTGCAAGCAGATCTGGGGTGTCTATGAGCTATCCCTGTAATCCCAGCTGCACGTCTGGCCATCCAAATGAAACAGTGCTCTTACGTTTTTTTTGTTTTGTTTTGTTCCACCCCTCCCTTGCTTCAGGATCAGAAGACCTTTATGAATGACTTCCACTTGATCTCATTGCCAAGTGGACGTTGCTGCGTTCTGCTATCACATCATGCTCTGAAGACAGAGTTTTCTGCCCAGGCAGAAAGGAACATTGTTTGTAGAACAGAGTGAACAACACGTGAAAAAGAGAGAGGGAGGAAATATATATCAGTGATGTTTGTTGGAAGTAGAAAGAAGCGCTCATCTGTTCCGACGAGGATTCTCAGCACGTACAAGCTCTGCTCAGAACAAAAAGAGTTGCTTGTTCCCCGCCGTGTTTGCAGGAATAGTCCTGTAAATATATTCAGAAATACTCAGGGCTGTAGAGCAGATTGTCTACCTGAGCATCCCAGCACCCCTACAGTGATAGCGGGGGTGCAGCCCCCCCACAGCCCCATGGCCCCAGTCACTTCATATTCCATAGGAAACAGATGGCACGCTCAACAAGAAAGAGCCACAATACCAAAATTCCATTGGGCAGAACTTTGGTAAGAAAGATGGCTCTGTCTGACATTGCTGGTGCTCTACAGGGTGTAGGTCAAACATTTCCATTGCCAACT